>NW_024882952.1:0-164661 GCF_019059575.1 Amphibalanus amphitrite | reverse complement strand
CTTTGGCAGAGTTTCATTATCCATGCTTTGCAAACAGTGCCATAACAACACAGTTAATTAATCACCAAGCTGTTTTGCAAGTTCCAATACAGTTGAATCGCACGCGATTTGAGTGCAAAAATCAAGAAAAGTGCCAACTTGTTCCCGTAAAAATTTTGAATATTGACCTAAAAAATGAGTAATTTCCAGATAAAATAACAGCGAAATCAGTTTTCGCTTGCCAATAAAACTCACAGATATTGAAGCTCCATTATTAAAGGAACATTTTAGTACATGCCATTCTTTATAAAACTTCTTAGCCACGCAATACCAGCGCAAAATAAAGAGACACTGAAAACACGACCAATCGCTCCGATTTACCATAGGAAAAACATACACAATGTATGTCTCAACTGCGCCAAATATACAGACAGTTATATACCTACATGTGACGTCATGATTAGCCCGACCAATCAAAGCAAGTTGTTTTCAGCCACAAATAATTAATTTCTGAACTAACTAGCATTTTTTTAACAAAGTGATTTTAAATTAAATCATTAAAAATTCTGAGCTTTTTTATTTTACCAAAACATACAGAGCATGCAGATAGGTCCCAACCCTATTGTACTGGAATCCTTTATTGGCCATCATATATTGACCTTGATAAGATAAACGCATCATTCGCGCAATATTTGTCGCACTTTGATACCAAACTATTGCTTCCAAATGCCGACGTAAAGAAACCTTTATGTGACGTCATAGAAACAGCGATTTCCCAAAAAGTAAACAAAATAAAAGTCTTATATCTCGAAAACGGGTGAATATTTCCGGTAAAATTTGGTAGATGTTCATTTTCGCTCTTTGTGATTCACGCTACATCACTTTTATGCCAATTCATTAACTTTTTGAAGGTGGGAGGGTCCCTTTAACATTAGATTTGAGTTGAGATAGCCAAAATGGGGTCCCTGGCTCACAATTACCGGTTTCGGCACTCACAACATCGAGAAATGCCTTAACTCCACTGGCGGATCCTGGGGGGGGTCCACGGGGTCATGACCCCCCCCAAAAGGTCTGAGAGGGTCATTTGACCCCCCCCAAAAGCCGAAGACCTAAATGCGCTATAGACGCCGTCTTGCATGCTCAAAATCACCTGTCAAACACTTCTGAGCTAATACCTTTGTTTTTCTGGATCGTGTTGCGTGAAAAGGCGTATTGAAGACCAGAATCTTACTCGTTTTTGTCTCAACCGTGCGAGCACCAGGGGATGATCCAGGAAAACTCCAAGGGGATGGTCATGAATTTAATTCGTGGTGCCCCTACCTATACGCAAAATTAAAAACTCAACGGATTTCGGTCACTTAATTTTGGTGATGTCCTATTTTCATTTTTTATTTTGTTTGTTTATTTTTAGTGCCCCTGGGCCCTGGCAGGTCAAAATCACGTCTGAGGCGAAAGAAATTCACGGGAATCCCAAAAATCACGTCAGGACATTCAGGGCCCTCTGACCAGCCTGACAGCTAGGGCCCTTCTTACTTCCTGGGGCCTCCAGTGAATAACCGCTAGTGTCTGTGTCTGACCGCTAGGGCCCCTCTGACTCCTCAGTAGGTAGGAGGCCCTCTGTAGAGGAGGTCCTCTGTAGAAAGGAGGCCCTCAGTAGAGAGGAGGCCCCCTGAGAGAGGAGACCCCTTTAAAGAGGAGGCCCTCTGTAGAGAGGAGACCTGCTGTAGAGAGAAGGCTCTATGTAGAGAGGAGGCCCTGTGTAGAGAGGAGGCCCTCTGTGGAAAGGAGACCGCCTGAATGCAGAAGGCCCTCTGAAGAGTGGAGACCCGCTGTAGAGAAGAGGCCCTCTGAAGAAAGGAGGCCCTCTGTAGAGAAGAGGCCCTCTGAAGAGAGGAGGCCCTTTGCAGAGATGAGGTCCTCTGGCTCTTTGAAGAGAGGAGGCCCTCTGTAAAGGAGGCCCTCTTAAAGGGAGAGACCCTCAGTAGAGAGGAAGCCCTCTGTAGAGAGGAGGCCCTGTAGCTTCTGTAGTTAAGAGGCCCTGTGAAAAGAGGAGGCCCGCAGTAGAGATCGGTGGTCCTCTGTAGAGAGGAGGCCCCCTCTGTGTTTTGACAAATGTTTTTGCAAATTTTTCGCGGCGCTTCGCGCCGCCGATTTATGTACATACGTACAGGTCAATACGAAATCTTGACTGTAATTACATAAACCAACCGTGTCAAATTGAATCAGAGTTCATATGTGTGCTGTAAAGGAACTCCGGCTTGTACTGCAATGCTAAAAGGGTGGTAAAATTTGTGTTTTGGAGCTGTGTTTCGACACATTCTTTTGCAAATTTTCTCGGCGCTTCGCGCCGCCGATTTATACACCAATCAATAAGAGAGAAATAACAGTGACTGTAATAACACCAACCGTGTCAAATTGAATCGGAATTCATATGTGTACTGTGAAGGAACTCCGGCTTGTACTAGCATGCTAAAAAGGTTGTAATATTTGTGTTTTAGAGCTGTGTTTTGACAACTTTTTTTTGCAAATTTTTGCGGCGCTTCGCGCCGCCGATTCATACACAGGTCAATAAGAGAGATCGTGACTGTATGCTACTACTAATGCATTAGGCTAAAAGTGAGGTAACTATATCTACTTCTGGGTTTTTAAGTCGGTCGACCCGCCTCCCCCCCCCCCCAGTAAAAAATCCGTGGCGACGCTCCTATATAGGTGGGTTTCACTAACTAAAACTACTGAGCCGAGTGACTTACGATAAAACTTCATCTTATAAACGACGAAGATCAAATGTCATTTTTTGATCTCGACATACTCGCTCCCTACCCCCCCCCCCGGTCGTCAGAATTCATTCACCAGACCTGGGATGTCGGCCGACTGGTGACCCCCCCAAAACGACCCCCTAGATCCGCCCTTGCTTAACTCGAAAATATTGAACTTCAAAATTGCAGCATTTTGATTCAGAGGGGCTAATGCAAAGGAATACCCCTCTGAATGTGTGACGTCAGCGCAGATATCTAACGATTTTTAAATGTTTGACTAAAACGTTTTGTAACACGCGGTGGTATATGCTGCTTTACGCGCAACAAATGCCGCACTTTCAAATAAAGTCGCTATAGGAACAGCGGAGATCCCAAAAAGTAAACAAAAGTAAGAGTCTAATATCTTGAAAACCGGTGAATATTTTTCGATGAAATTTGGTAGATATTCATTTTTGCTCTTTCTGAACCGAGCGACATCACTTTCATGCCAATTCATTAACTTTTTTGAAGGCGGGAGGGTCCCTTTAACTTGCTAGCTCAATTCCGTCGGGATTTATTAACGAAAAACGCCAATAGTCGGTCAAAAAGACTCACGGGTGGTATCCCCGTAGGCAGCACGCACAAGACCTGTGATTGTAGGCATCCCATCACTCTGGGGGTGAAGAAGCCTCTTGGGGTGGTGAAGAAGGCAAGGAACTGGCCCCTAAACCAGATTGCTGTCAAACTATTTGATACTTGCGGTGGACAGCCGAATGATGCTCAGAGCCCTCAGAAGCTGTTAGTTGGTTGGACGCCAGGCTGTGACTTGTGCCATGCTTATCACGCAAATAAGCCCCCACGGGCCGGAGAGGTAGGGGTGTTTGAACACACCCTGTCGCCGCAATGTGCTCTGGTTTCATTTACACACGCCAGCGACACTGAAGTGTTTAGGCAGGACCGACGAAAACGAGTAGGGGGAATAGATAAGGATGGTGAGGAAGGCACCAGCCACTGCCTGATTCAGCCCCTCGATGGCGAGGCCACTGATGCAGGCAGATCAGTGATACTCCGGCGCCTCGAGATGAGACATAGGGCCTTAGGTAGGACTCCTCTCATTCAAAGGGTGCGACCTGTCGGCTCCGGCTAACCTTGCCATCAAGGCGCCGGAGCCGACTGTTGGCACCCCTTGAAGGAGGGGAGGCCCGTACCCACGTCTCGAGGGCGAGACACGGGAAAGCGAGTTCGAACCGAGTGTCTCGATGGCCAAACCCTCGGCCACCTCCCTCAATCACCCCAAGAGGAGGGAATGAAAAGATGACTTCCCAGGAAGGATGGGCGGGATGTGCAGGATTGTGCACCACCGCTCGCTGCTTGTAAGCTGCACCTCGACCCCGTAACCACTGTTTCACTGCTTCACCAACACTGTTTCTCAATTGCACCTGATATAGGTATTGTGTCGCGACGAAGCACACCTGTTATAGTCCCTACGGCCCACCAAACCCCATCTCAGACAAGACTGGCTCGCCAGTCCGGCAGTGACCCGACATGACCTCGCCAGCGCCCGCGGCGCAGCCTGCACCAGCAGCCAATCGCCAGGCCGCCCGATCGCGTGGGTCACCGCCTGGGGCCGGCCAAACATAGCCCCCAGCGCCACGTGGCCTCAGCGTCCGGTCCGCACGCTGCGCGGCCCGGCCGGAGGATAAATTGATGCAGCTGTCGGCAACAAACCCCATGTTTTTGTTTTTGTTTTGAAAGCATCTAAAAAAACGGCAGTGTTCCTTTTTATGTAGCTTAAGCTTTTATGCACATCTTGTAGGAATTTCACATCTAAGCCGCTTAACCCTATTCCTGGCGGGCTCCGCCGGGACAAGAAACTGGCGGGGGGGGCTGATTCGGCCCCCCCCCCTGAGATCTCGAGAACGAAGCAAGATAGCGACAAACGGTAAACGGCATCGGATACGCACGGTCAAGATCTACAATTTTTACTAAGGTCATTTTCAGGTCAGGTCAAAGATGACGTCACAGGGGTCGAAAAGGTCAAAATGGCGGCGCTAGATATGGAGAGAGTTTTTCTCGAATAACTTTCGAATTAGTCGAGATAGGAACAAACTAAGGGCATCATCGTGATCCTCTCGTCAATCCGCATCGAATGATATATGTTGACCTCGCAAGGTCAAGGTCAAAGGTTGACCTCAGGTCACGTGACCTCGAGGTCATCATGTATATCATTCGATGCGTCTTGACGAGCTGAACACAATGAGACCATCCATGCGTCTGTATCTTGTTCCTGTACGGAGTTATTGGCCAAAAACCTTTGGTGACCTTTGATGACGTCACATGACCTCACAGCTTCCCAACAGCAAAACAGACCTCAAGGTAGTGAAGGTTGATCGTATATGAAGTCATGTATGGTATTTGGGGCATTCCGACCCGTTTTAGTGGTAAAAACAGGGAGTTGATTTTTCCCCCATTGACTTATAATGGGGAGGTCGCGAAACTGACCTGACCTTAGGTCACCGATATCAAAATTCCGAGAGATACAACTTGCACATACTGGTACCCTAACTAAAGCCTGAAGAGAAGAAATTGATCGGTCAAAAACTCTAGCTCTGGCATGATTGCAAACTTTTCTGAGGTAGGGTCACCAAACCGCCTCTGGTGACCTGACCTGAGGTCAGATCAACTCAAAATTTTCAGACATGTTGCGTAGAAGCCTTTTAGGAAAAGTCAGAAAATTTGAGCTTCCTAGCTCAACGCGTTTGGGAGAAATAACCAAAAAACCTCAGGGGGGGGCTCCTGAGGCCCCCCGCCAGGAATAGGGTTAAGGTAGGTCACCAGATCATTTCCAGTGACCTAACCTATAGGACTTACCTAAACTTAGTTTAGTTCCGGCAGGTTACAGTTCCTCTTGGGGGGGGGAGCACAGGGCCTCCGTCGTATCTCCGGAACAAATAATGGTCGGATCCGAAAAATTAAAATGGTATCCGAAAGATCTTACCAGAATGCACATTATACAGTCTGAACTTTTCACCTGTGACGTCACAGAAAGGTCTGACAAGGTCAAATCTGTCCAATGACGAGCAGTCTGCCATACAAAGTCAAATCTAGATTTCTAATATGACCCTGAAACTTGAAAGAAATAAATGATAAATATCATAGACCTGACCCATGAATAATCATGATCACCTGTAACGTCACAAGAGGGATCAGCGCCCTCAAGCAATAACATGGCACATGCTTAAATCGTAGGGAACGGCATGCTGGATTGCAATTTTCTTTTTTTACCCATGGTTCAGTTTTGGAGGCTATGTAGATTTATAACTTGTTTTTCTGCGATTTTTTCCACGAAAGACTTCTTCGACCGAAAATGGACGAACATGCTCTTAACTTGACTCATGACCTGAGATGACATAGGACGCATTTTTCAGGAGATGCGCGAACTTTATGTCCGGAGGGGTAGGCACCTGCTGAAATGGGCGAGTCAAAGTCGCGGCTGCTTTTGAGTAATCTCCAAAAACACAGGGGGCCTTTTGCCCCCTCCCCCCACGGGTCGCGTGTTAAAACCCGCGCCCCGTAGGGAGGGGGCCGAAACGGCCCCCCCCGTCCTTTTCCGTCGATATCTCCTAAGCGGCTAGAGATATCGCCACCAAACTTTGAGGACCCCTCCGGGCATCAATTTTACACATTGTTACCAAAACATTTTCCAGAGGCTATGATAGGTTGGCCACAAATGACGTCAGAATGACGTCATGTTTTGCCATTTTCGACCGAAAAAAGACCTTCGCGAGAATAGCTGTCAGGCCTACAGCTTTGAAGATACAGAAAAATGAACAATACAAAAAAGGTGTAGAATTGACAGGGCTACAAAACTATTATCTCGGATTTTTAAAATTTTGGAGTTTTGACCCCAAAAATCAAAAAAGCAATTTTTTAGATAAATTTGCCAAAAAAATCCAAAACGTTTTTTTAGTTTCGAAAAAAAGGAATATATGTGTTATAGTCAGGGGGAGACACTCGCCTTGGCCGTATATGGGCCAGAATGTCTAACGATTTCCGCCATATTGTGTATACCAAAGTCTTGAAAAGTTGATCACTGCAATCAAACTGCAAGCATGAAGCAGCAGCACTTTTGAGTAGTGTACCTCTCACTAACTGCACCTCTGCTACCGTACATGCAATTTATATTCTGGTATACACAACATGGCGGAAATCGATAGACAAAAACAAGTCACCAATGCTCCTTCCAGTATATATTAGAGTTCAGTGGTTATAGTTTGTTCCATATCAAGCTTGCAGCTGGAGTTTCTTCGGCAGATCCAAGGCCATATGGCAGATCGCTCCTGCGCTCAAGAATTTGCGTCTTAAAATGTAAGAGCTGTATATACAGAAATCGCGCACGGCTTTCAGCAGGGCACTTCGACTGCCAAGTTGAAACGGAACAGAGTATAGTAGGTACCTACCGACTTCCATCTACATACCAAATTTCAGATCAATATCTTGTTTTTTGGCCAAGTTATAGCGAAAAAAAAAACTGTTCAAAAATGATGACGTCAAATTTTTAAACTCAATTTTTGGCAATTCTAGACCACGTAGAGCAAAACAAAGACCACCATTAGACTCCCCGTGACGAGCCACATCGAATCGATACCCATTTTATGCAACAATATCAATTTTGAAACTTGACCTAATTTGACCTGACCTCGAACTGACCTTCACCAAAACGTGACCTAAGCTGGCCACAAAGGCTGCCTGACCCACATAATCGCATTTGTCATGTAAAATGAACCATAAAACATGTATCACACGACACTTTCATATTGTGACCCCCAACATACTGGTAGGGTAGCCTGGGGCAAGACGCCCCAGATAATTTATTTTGCTACATAACTTTTGCCCACATCACCTGGAAGGCCAAATTTGTGCTCAATGCGTTCTTTGGACATTTTACTTTAAATTCCACCCGTCAAATTCATTCACTTATGATCGAACTCCCAGCTAGGAAGTGATTTGTGAAGCAACTGAAAATGGGGCATTTTGCCCCAACCCCAGGGCAAAACGCCCCACGGCCTGGGGCAAGAAGCCCCATACTCTAGATTAAAGATTAAACATGCTAGTTGACTAAATCTTATATGAGACCTTATATGTTAGACCTTGGGAGGCACGGCTCTAGGAAGTTAGCACATTCCATCCTGTCAGGTGTTCAGCTATGACACTATTGTATGAGCAGGTTTTTCACCTGGCTCATAAGGCCAAATAATAAATTATTGCAATGCAAATGTTAACAAAATACTTCCTTTGCCATTAATTTGCCGAGAAAAGCACATAAAATTGCATAGAAACTTACTGTTCGCCAGTTACCGAACATTAGGAAGTGGGTATTCGGAACAACACATGAGGTAAAACGCCCCATGGGGCTTTTTGCCCCGCGACCTACTGGGGCGTTTTACCCCATCACGTAGTTCGGTCAGAGAACAACGCCTTGCACTCCAGCAAGAGATAATTTAAAACGGACCAACCCATTATTATAAGCGTTAGACACTAGTTGTTCAAAATACATAAAAGTCGTTAACCTGATGTGGACAATAAAAGAACGCTATGATGCATAATCTGACTGCAAAACATAAAAATCACTCCAAAAACAAATTTTTGGCTATATCTCCCTAAAGAGTTATCACAATTTCTTTCCAGTTTGCTCATATAATGATCATATAGTACACGTTTTATAGAGGATATGATGTTTCCCCAGAACCTTGCCAGTTCCGAGAAACATCGGTGAGGCGTTTTACCTCGCCGGGGCGACTTGCCCCGGTCTACCCTACCCTAACTAAAGCCTGAAGAGAAGAAATTGATCGGTCAAAAACTCTAGCTCTGGCGTGATTGCAAACTTTTCTTAGGTAGGGTCACCAAACCGCCTCTGGTGACCTGACCTGAGGTCAGATCAACTCAAAATTTTCAGACATGTTGCGTAGAAGCCTTTTAGGAAAAGTCAGAAAATTTGAGCTTCCTAGCTCAACGCGTTTGGGAGAAATAACAAAAAAAACCTCAGGGGGGGGGCTCCTGAGGCCCCCCCCGCCAGGAATAGGGTTAACCCGCGCCCCGTAGGGCTATCGGCGGATCCTACCACCCGTA
This sequence comes from Amphibalanus amphitrite, assembly GCF_019059575.1. Classification (NCBI taxonomy): domain Eukaryota; kingdom Metazoa; phylum Arthropoda; class Thecostraca; order Balanomorpha; family Balanidae; genus Amphibalanus; species Amphibalanus amphitrite. The sequence goes on along the minus strand of NW_024882952.1, from coordinate 155,818 downwards.
GGGGGGGGCGTTTCGGCCCCCCTAAGATCTCGGAAATTTACCGGCCGATTTTCAAAATTCAAACGGCGTTCGATAGCCCCACCGGGGAACTACCTTGTGACCAAATTTCTTTGACCTAGGTTAAACCGATGACGTCACAGGTCAGGTCAAAGGTCGGATTTTCACCGTTCACAGGCATTTCAAGAAATGTGTTGTGAAATCGAGTAAATTGGTAAGTTATTGAAAACGATCGATAATACATTGTTCGTCAAACACATACTTCGCTATCTGAGGTCACTGATACCAGGTCAGGTCACAGAGGTCAGGTCACTGGGGGTCACCTGGGGCCTATGTGCAATTTGTATATCTCGGAATTTTGATATCGGTGACCTAAGGTCAGGTCAGTTTCGCGACCTCCCCATTATAAGTCAATGGGGGAAAAATCAACTCCCTGTTTTTACCACTAAAACGGGTCGGAATGGCCCCATATACCATACATGACTTCATATGCGATCAAACTTCACTACCTTGAGGTCTGTTTTGCTGTTGGGCAGCTGTGAGGTCATGTGACGTCATCAAAGGTCACCAAAGGTTTTTGGCCAATAACTCCGTACAGGAACAAGATACAGACGCGTGGATGGTCTCATTATGTTCAGCTCGTCAAGACGCATCGAATGATATACATGATGACCTCGAGGTCACGTGACCTGAGGTCAACCTTTGACCTTGACCTTTCGAGGTCAACATATATATATATATATATATTATATATATATCATTCGATGCGGATTGACGAGAGGATCACGATGATGCCCTTAGTTTGTTCCTATCTTGACAAATTCGAAAGTTATTCGAGAAAAACTCTCTCCATATCTAGCGCCGCCATTTTGACTTTTTCGACCCCTGTGACGTCATCTTTGACCTGACCTGAAAATGACCTTAGTAAAAATTGTAGATCTTGACCGTGCGTATCCGATGCCGTTTACCGTTTGTCGCTGCGATGTGTAGTTTTTGAGATCTGAAGGGGGGGCCGAATCGGCCCCCCCCCCCCGCCAGTTTCTTGTCCCGGCGGAGCCCGCCAGGAATAGGGTTAAATTAAGCTCCGATGTAAGTATTGTTCGGCCTTCACGCAAGTGTTCAAAATTGGGGCGGAAAACCCATTACGCCGGAGTATGATCAAGTTCAGGTTCAGGGCGATCTGCCGGTCGGTGACGGGCTGCTATAAAGCGGCGGCTCCCTCCCCGCCGTTCAGTCGGCATCGACGCTCACTCGTGCTGTTCCCGGGCGACGCGCAGTCCCTCTCGGTAAACCCCCGCGACCGGCCAGCTCGGCGGCGACAGTGTGCGACACTCGACACCCGCCGTGTGCGACACCGGACACCTACAGCTCGACACCAGGCGCCCTCGACTCTGGCCGCCGTCAGACGCTGCAGCATGCCGGACTTCACTCAGATTGCACTCGGTAAGGATGCTTCATGTGGGAATGCGTGTGCTTAGTTGTGTGCTATGTATGGAAAAGGAGGGGTAACGTCACTCCAAAATACAAGTGGAACAAGAAAACACAATGGCTACTTGGACTACCTCATAAGGAATTATAACTATGTCAAAAATTCGACAACAATTATGACAGTCATTCGAAGATTGAAGGCTTCATAGTTTCTATTTTTACGTTTATGTAGGATATCGACATCCAGTTGTAGTTCTCATAGCGCGGTTGACAAGCGCCAACTGTATAGAATAAAATACCAAAATGTATTATGTTTTGCTACAGTTTGGCATTTTTTTAATGGTTTTTAGAGATTAATCAAAAATGTTTTATACATTAGGTAGTGTTAACCTGCGACCCGTTGGGCTATTGGTGAGCCTTACGCATCCGTTGGGGGGGGGGGGGGGTTCGGCCCCTCCTCAGATCTCGGAAAGTTACCGACCGATTTTGAAAATTCAAACGACGTTCGATGGCGTCACCAACGAACTATCTAACGACCAAGTTTTGTTGACTTAGGTGGAGCCAATGACGTCACAGGTCAGGTCAAAGGTCGCATTTTTCACCGATAACGGGCCTTCTAGAGAATGCGTAGGCTAGAGAATGCGTATAGAATGCGATAACATAACATTTAATAATAGGTATGTTATCGAAAATCATCGGTGCAACGTTGGTCGCCTAATGCATATATGCTGCTTAGGTGGTCACTTATGCCAGGTCAGGTCACAGAGGTCAGTCACAAAGGGTCACAACATGGAGCCAACTACACTAGGGTCGTGTGATGCATGTTTTATGACCAATTTTACATTTCCAATTCAATGATGTGGGTTACACGACCCTTAGGGCCGGTTTAGGTCCCGTTCTGGTGGAGGTCAGGTCAAAGTCAGGTCAAAATAAGTCAAATTTTGAAGTTAATATTTTTGCATAAAAAGGATGTCCATACGATGCAGCTCATCACGGGGACTCTAATGTTGGTCTTCGTTTTACTCTGCGTGGTCTATAACGGTTAAAAGTTGCGTCTGGAAAAATTTTACGTCATAAATTTTGATCAGTTTTTTCGCCATAGCTTTGCCAAAAATGAAGCTATCGAGCTGAAATTAGGCATGTGAATAGCAAAGCAATAGTTCTATAACATATGTTCGTTTTTTCAAAATGTTGAAAATTTTTGGTATTTTTTGGTGTTATGTCTAAAAATCACTTTTTAAAATTTTAGGGTGAAAATTTAAAATTTCCGAGATAGCAGTTTTGTAGCCCTGTTAATTCTTCACCTTTTTATGCTTAACATTTTTCTCTATCTCCTAAACTAAAGGCGTGACAGCTCTTCCCACGAAACCTTTTTAGGGTCAAAATTGGCAAAACATGCATCGACGGGGGTCTGCGCCAACTTCGCACCGACGGGGGGGGGGGGCGGATGACCGCCCCCTTGAGATCTCGAGAACGAAGCAAGATAGCGACAAGCGGTAAACGGCATCGGATACGCACGGTCAAGATCTACAATTTTTACTAAGGTCATTTTCAGGTCAGGTCAAAGATGACGTCACAGGGGTCGAAAAAGTCAAAATGGCGGCGCTAGATATGGAGAGTTTTTCTCGAATAACTTTCGAATTAGTCAAGATAGGAACAAACTAAGGGCATCATCGTGATCCTCTCGTCAATCCGCATCGAATGATATATATGTTGACCTCGAAAGGTCAAGGTCAAAGGTTGACCTCAGGTCACGTGACCTCGAGGTCATCATGTATATCATTCGATGCGTCTTGACGAGCTGAACACAATGAGACCTTCCACGCGGCTGTATCTTGTTCCTGTACGGAGTTATTGGCCAAAAACCTTTGGTGACCTTTGATGACGTCACATGACCTCACAGCTGCCCAACAGCAAAAAAGACCTCAAGGTAGTGAAGGTTGATCGTATATGAAGTCATGTATGGTATATGGGGCCATTCCAACCCGTTTTAGTGGTAAAAACAGGGAGTTGATTTTTCCCCCATTGACTTATAATGGGGAGGTCGCGAAATTGACCTGACCTTAGGTCACCGATATCAAAATTCCGAGATATACAAATTGTAGCTACTAATGACCTAATGACATCCTGCAACTTTCAAAGGCCTCCGACATTTACTGTAGCCCTGGCACGGTGACAAAGTTGCAAAAAAGTGACTTGAAGTTGGGTCATTCAAAGTGACCTGGTGACCTGACCTTAAAAGGTAGGAGGTTCAAACTTGCACACCATGTGTAAAATTGATGAAGGAATAGTCATACCAAATTTCGCGGCGCGTATTCCCGCTATTCGCGAAAAACCTCAGGGGGGGCGGATATCCGCCCCCCCCCCCCCGTCGGTGCGCGGGTTAATTCTGACGTCATTTGCGGTCAACGTATTACAGGCTTTGGAAATATTTTAGTCACAAGGTGTATAATTTTTGCCTGGAGGGGCCCTGAAATTTTTGTGGCGATATCTGCTATACTTTGGGAGATACCGACTGAAAGGAGAGGGGGGCCGTTTCGACCCCCCAAAGGGGCGCGAGTTAAAAGCTTACTTTTTACTTTTTTAGTTAAAACAGCCTTCGAACATGGTGAATCGTTTAACATCACTATTTTAGCTGCACATCAAAATACGCCTCGATGTGCTGGATCCGAAGAGTTCCATTACAAAAACTGAATCGCTGCAAAGCAGTAGCGGCGGAACACCTTCAATTAAGGGGGGGGGGGGGGCACTTCCAACTTTCGGTCCCATTCTTTCCATGCAACGCCCATAGGGCTAATGTTAAAATGCCCAAATCAAAGGGGGCACGATGCCCCGGTGCCCTCCCCGTTCCGCCGCCCATGCTGCAAAGTGCTAAAGAACTGTTAAAAACTGGTTGTATGTAACTCCTACCTATCGTTTAGCAAAACGAAACAGTTATTGATGCAGAAAAGACATTTAACTCGCGCCGTGCTGGGGGGCGCTCTTACGGCACGCCCCCCTCAGGTTTTTCGCAAATAGCTTAAAAACGGCGGCGCGCAGCGCCGCACACCTGTTCATATATCATTTCCGCACATGCTCAGAACCGATTCATTCAAGGTCAGGTCACCACACTCACCAGGTCACGTCAAGTGGCGTTACTCAGAAAAAGTTCAAAGGCTCGCTTTAGCCACACCGACTGAACGATCACTTTCAAACTTTCAGCGATTGATATGAGTAACAGAATGTATAAAATGTATATCTCGGATTTTTTATGTGAGCTAAGGTCAGGTGAATTTTGCGACTATCCATTAAAAATCGATGGGAGAAAATTGAAATGCACCTTTTTTGGACGAATGTCGTTCAAAACGCTCTCAAACATCGGTTTGCACGTAAAGGCCTGGCTACACTATGCGTTTTCTGCGTGCGTTTTTTGCGAGTTTGCGTGATCTGCGGAATATCGTTCTAGAAAGAAACGACATTACGTTTTTGTTAGATGTTTTTCATATACCTAAACTTTTAATTAACATAAACGTTTTATTAACTTTAATATAAATATTAAAGAAGTTAAATTAATAATAACATTTTTCTATAACGATATTACGCAAAACACGCAAACTCGCAAAAACACGCACGCAGAAAACGCATATACCTACTGTAGCCATGACACACTGAATCGGAAGAGATGTTCCGACCTGAGCCCACCGCGCAAGTGCCCACTCTGACCTGCTCCGTTGGCCACTGAATATGGCTCCGGCCGCCCTGTTAGACCCCTATAGGTAATCACACCCGCCCGGTTCATCGCCAGTGGTGCTGGTCGCTCTGCCCGACCCGCTCTGAGCTACTGTCCGACCCACTCGGAGCTACTCTGTTGGTCGGCACTCGGCACTCGGCAGTAGCCGTTTTCACAACGGGCTATCCGGCGAGTGCTCCTAATTTGACCAAATCTGCACCTAATCTCTTTTACAGCAAATATCCTGATTTTATGAATTTATTTCAGTGTTTTAATCGATAATACTCTCTGATAATATGACAAAGCAGGGATAGGTATAAGCAATTAGTGCAGCCCTAGCTGACAGCTACTAAGAGACACACTGAAACTAATTTGACCAAATCTGCACCTAATCTGCACCAAATGTGCACCAAATGTGTACCAGATGGCCGTCGTGAAAACGGCTAGTACAGCTAGTGTCAGACCCCCTCTGAGCTGTACTGATGACCGGCAGTGATTCAGGCCGCCCTGCTGCCCCTCTCTGACCTGCCCCGTTGACCGGCAGTGATTCTGGCCGCCCGTCCCTGCTGCCCCTCTCCGACCTGCCTCCGACCTGCCCCGTAACAGGGCGGCCAGAAGCACTGCCGGCCAACGCGTTGGCCGGCAGTGCTTCTGGCCGCCCTGTTAGGTCCCTGCTGCCCCTCTCTGACCTGCCCCGTCGACCGGCAGTGCTTCTGGCCGCCCTGTTAGGTCCCTGCTGCCCCTCTGTGACCTGCCCCGTCGGCCGGCAGTGCTTCTTGTTCTGGCCGCCCTGTTAGGTCCCTGCTGCCCCTCTGTGACCTCTCTGCCCCGTCGGTCGGCAGTGCTGCTGGCCGCCCTGTTAGGTCCCTGCTGCCCCTCTCTGACCTGCCCCGTCGACCGGCAGTGCTTCTGGTCCCCCTGTTAGGTCTCTGCTGCCCCTCTCTGACCTGCCCCGTCGGCCGGCAGTGCTGCTGGCCGCCCTGTTAGGTCCCTGCTGCCCCTCTCTGACCTGCCCCGTCGGCCGCCAGTGCTTCTGGCCGCCCTGTTAGGTCCCTGCTGCCCCTCTCTGACCTGCCCCGTCGACCGGCAGTGCTGCTGGTCCCCCTGTTAGGTCTCTGCTGCCCCTCTCTGACCTGCCCCGTCGGCCGGCAGTGCTGCTGGCCGCCCTGTTAGGTCCCTGCTGCCCCTCTCTGACCTGCTCTGTTGGTCGGCAGTGCTTCTGGCCGCCCTCAGTTAGGTCCCTGCTGCCCCTCTGTGACCTCTCTGCTCTGTTGACCGGCAGTGCTTCTGGCCGCCCTGTCGGTGGCCGGCGCCGAGCGGCTAGAGGACGCCGTCCAGGGCGTCCCCGGACAGGACTACCCGATCTTCGCCGAGGTGCCCGACACCGGCTTCAGCTGCGACGGCAGGATCAACGGCGGATACTACTCGGACCCGGCCGCCCAGTGTCAGGTCAGTTAGATATGGGAGGTCAGTGTCAGGTCAGTGTCAGGTCAGTGTCAGGTCACTGGTCAGTCAGACGTGAAGGCCAGTGTCAGGTCCAGTGGCGCAGCCAGGATTTCGTTTCGGGGGGGGGGGGGGTCATCGCCTCCAAAGCGGGCCCCCTAGTGTGCGGGCCCCCACCCATTTTTCAGAATCTTTCCATATTTCATACGCATTCTGCTGAGCGGGCCCCCTTTACCTACACGATAACCCTGAGCGAGTTTGAATCGGAAAATTTTGATAGAACAATAGCTCGGTAATCACCCGGTGTTCAATTTCTACGCGAATTGACCATGACAGAAATATGTTACTATGAGGTAAGAATTCGTATCTTTCGAGGCCGAAATGTGCCCCTTCCGCAATATGCATAGCATATATGCAAACGGAGCTGTAGCCTGCTTCTATCGGACAAGATTTAAGTAGTTCCATATGCCTGTCCTAAGTCATCTATTGGCTGCTGTAGAAGATTGTGCGTTTATCCTTCTTCATTACGTAAATTCGATCACAAGAAGTTTTAAACCTCGCCGGCACAGAGGGGAGGGGATGATGCAACCCCCTAAGCAGGGATGCGGAGCCGTGGAAATTTCAGACGGCTCCGGCTCCGGCTCCGGCTCCGGAGAAAAAAAAAATCGGCTCCGGCTCCGGGTGAAATGTCATGGCGGCTCCGGCTCCGGCTCCGGCTCCGAGTAAAATGATCCGGCTTCGGCGGCTCCGGCTCCGGCTTCTACTCAGTACATCCCCTATGCGATCAAATAAATACGGGTGGAAGAAAAAAGGCGATGGGATTGGTACACGTTGCTTCTGTATTTGTATAACAGGGCTATTTTGAATACCACATTGTTTTACGCCTTGTACTGTCAAACCGAACTAGGTAAATAATTGTTTCCTCCTTAAGAAAAGGAGCCGGAGTCGCCCCCTTTTTTGACGGCTCCGGCTCCGGCTCCGGCTCCGGGCTATATTGTTTCACGGCTTCGGCTCCGGCTCCGGCTCCGGGCAAAATATGCCGGCTCCGGCGGCTCCGGCTCCGGCTCCGGCTCCGCATCCCTGCCCCTAAGGGTTTTCACGAATAACTTGCGTAAAAAACGGCCGATCGCGACAACACTTTCACTACCCTCGCGTTGATCAGTTTTACACCTACCCTAGAAATTGCATGACCCTGACTCAAATGACCTTTCACCTGTGATCTAATTTCCGAGACCATGTTTGGCCAGAATCGCGATTCGGCGTATGCCGACTCGCATTAGCCGCGCGTTTGCAGTCTTTTCGTGGTTTCAAGCGTTCAAACATGTGAGTTGATGCTGCTCCCATGCATTAGAGTGGGTGTCAAGGTCACCTAAAGGTCAGGTCAAGTCATTGACCTATGACCTCGGTACTTTTTCAAATTATACATATGTCTAGGCTAGTTTTTGGAGCTGAATTCGAATTTAGCAACCATTTGAACATTCACGAAGTAGTTTTGGTGCCTTCGTAACATGTTACGAAGCTGCTAGAGGCGGCTGACACGTAGGTACTACAAATACCCGGCAGGACCCCTACTGGTTGACCTGACCTGACCTGACCCGACCTGACCTGCATTTAGCATAAAGACATCATCTGTGATCAAAACTAACATGATAACTATTCGTGATCAGCACCCCGAAAAACCCTATAGCACCCACACTTCACGACGTTCTAACAGGTCCCGATTTTCCCGATTTTTGGGTCATTGACCTGACCTGGAAGGTCAACCAATGACCAAGAACCTTAAAATTGAGTATCAACGGCTTACTCTCGTCACGGGCAACACGTTCGTTTTTTTCCGCGAAGCTCTAGCTCGATCATGGGCCAAACGCGGGGGGGGGGTCGTACCGTACCACCCTCCCAGTTGTGCCCTCGAAGGACGCAAAATGGCTGGAATGGCTTGTGCCGGCGAGGGTTAACGCGCTCATATGGGACATGTATTGCCTTGGGCCGGGTTTGTTGTGGTGTGGTGATGTGGTGACGTAGATTCTGTCTGCTATCGAGGTCCCGGCATGGTGTTACTTAGCGCGGGGTACAGGCCAGACCGTTGCGCCTAGTGCGCTGAAATTTTCGCGATTTATAGATCAAGAATGGGCAACGTACCTTTGAGGGTCTCAGCTCGATCGGATCGATAGCGAGCACATGGCGCGTGATTAAAAAGTGCAAATTCGCGTCATAGACTTTACAATACATGTATGAATCGGCTTGCAAAATCGTGCGAAAATGGCTAAATTTGCCCGACACTGGCCCGGTCCCCGTGCAGTATCTCGGTAACCGTGGGCCCGATGGGGAACACAGTATCGTCTAGAGAATCGAACGGGCTATCGAATGGTGTGCGGTGCAGGGATGGCACGCGCCACGTGCACCCGTGAGGGCAATTATGCTGGAAAATTGACGTTTCGGACAGATTTGGGACTTTATGCTATTTTCGGGTGACTGTTTGACGGAGCGGGTTCTAACAACGCCTGTTGGCAAAAGAAATGCACAGCCTCGCATGGAAAAATTGTGAAAAGCTAATTGATCAAAAACAAGGTGGAACAAATCGCTGGAGAAAATGATATTTGTTAATGACTTAATTACACGGGTTTTACTGCATAACCTGGTACGTTTGACAGTTAAAAATGGCATAGTTGGAAAGAGCATTCAATTTTGTCCAAAATCCAACCATCGCTTTTGCATGACGAGCAGCAGTATTCTTAAAAATATAAATGTTTCAAACCTCTACATAGTAACTCATCGATGGCTTTCATTTTTCAATAACCTACGTCAACCTATGTTATAATACACTTGGCATGTTCTATAGTAGATCGCATTGTTATCAGACACGAGCACCTCGATGCGATGGATATTTTTTTCCCAAACCAAAATGCCTAGCCGTCAAAAAGCAATCGACCGAAATGGATACATAACCCACGGACACAAGACCAACCAAACGCCCACCGATCGAAAATACCCCTTATTCGCGTTGCGGAGCAAGCGGGTCACCCTAGCGGGCCCCATTCAACCGGGGACCCGGGCCCTATCCACACGGGGGCGCGGGCCCTATCCACATGGGGGCCCGGGCCACGTTCACCTGGGGCACCGGGCCCCGTCCACCAGGCGACCCGGGTCCCATCAATCCGGGGGCCCGGGCCCCGTTCTCCCGGGGGCCACCCGGGGGTCCGGACCCCGTCCACCCGGGGCCCGGGGCCCGTTCTCCCGGTAGCCCAGGCCCGTTCTCCGGGAGGCCCGGGCCCGTTCTCCCGGGGCCCGGACCCATTCACGGGGGCCCGGGCCCCATCCAACCGGGGTTCCGGGCCCCGTCCACCAGGGGCCCGTTCTCCCGGGGCCCCGGACCCATCCACGGGGGGCCCGGGCCCGTTCTCCCAGGGGCCCGGGCCTGTTCTCCCGGGGGCGCGGAGCCCATCCAACCGGGGGTCCGGGCCCCGTCCACCCGGGGTCCGGACCCCGTCCACCCGGGGCCCGGGGCCCGTTCTCCCGGGGCCCCGGACCCATCCACGGGGGGCCCGGGCCCATTCACACAGGGGGCCCGGACCCGTTCTCCCAGGGGCCCGGGCCAGTTCTCCCGGGGGCCCGGGCCCGTTCTCCGGGAGGCCCGGGCCCGTTCTCCCGGGGGCCCGGACCCATCCACGGGGGCCCGGGCCCATCCATCCAGGGGGTCCGGGCCCGTTCTCCCAGGGGCCCGAGCCAGTTCTCCCGGGGGCCCGGGCCCCATCCAACCGAGGGTCCGGGCCCCGTCCACCCGGGGCCCGGGGCCCGTTCTCCCGGGGGCCCGGACCCATCCACGGGGGGCCCGGGCCCCATCCACCCAGGGGACCCGGGCCCCATCCACCCAGGGGGCCCGGGCCACTTCTCTCGTCCGGTTAGATTAGGACCTCTCTCCTCCCTCCCTCTCTCTCTCTCTCTCTCTCTCTCTCTCTCTCTCTCTCTCTCTCTCTCTCTCTCTCTCTCTCTCTCTCTCTCTCTCTCTCTCTCTCTCTCTTTCTCTCGAGCGGGCCCCTGACAGAAATTTCGGGGGGGTCAGCTGACCCTCTGACCCCCCCCCCTGGCTGCGCCACTGGTCAGGTCAGTCAGATGGGGTGACGAGACTTTTAGATATTCATTATGCTACTGCATGCCAAGGAGAAGGTGTCCTAACCGTCCTTAATCCATATTTGTATCGGAAAACTTAATTAAACCTTTACACCAGCACCCAAACTGCGTCAGTTTTAAAAGATATTATCGATATTTTAATATAAACATAACTCAAGAGTCTGGCTGTATTGACTACCCTATAATGGATCAATTCTAGTAGATCATATCAGCTCTCATACGCCAGAGTCGATCGGCTATCAAACCGTTATAACCGTCGTCAATATAAACGGCGAGAAAATATTTGAAGGAACAATCGTATCAGCGAGTACCTTTACCAAGGCCGTTTACCACTCCCACGCACAGTTGCCTGTAATTTCGAATCGGGCCGATCCGCCCGGATGGGTATCTCTGCCAATGACAGCTCCAGAGCGCCCCACCCACCGATCACAAGCCCTCCCCCGTCGTCCCCAATCGAGCGTGTGACGTCACCCCGCCGTTACGTGACGCGTGTCGCACACGTGGGGCACTTTCGATTTCGCGCGTCGGCGCGTGGACCGTCGGCCGACGGGGCTGCGTCGGTGGCCATCTGTCGGTGGATGACGCCGGGTGACGCCGGCGGCAGTGTCGTTACGTCAGAGGATGACGCGAGTGGACTAACGAGTCCAGGGAGAGACAGACGGCACGGCGACAGGTGTCCGGGACACCGCGGGGCACCGGGCCGACAAACGGGCGGACAGACGGACAGACGGGCGGACGGGCGGACAGACGGACGGACGGACGGACGGAGGGATATTGAGAGCGGGTTGGCCGTGCTTGTTCCAGTGCCATGCACTTTACAGTTTACTTCATTGTTTTATATGAGATAATCATTCCGTGATTGCTAATTTTTGGATTCGAGTAAACGATACCAGATGTTATAAGAGCCAGGCATGCCTGCATTTTATGACAACTGATATTGTTTACTTGAATCCAAAAATTAGCAATCACGCAATGATTGTCGTTCCAAAAACTGTGATACGGGCGTGACGTCTATTTTCAGTATTTCCATTGAGCGGTAATCGCCACGCACTTTGTATGTGGATCGCTCTTAAATGTAAATACAATACAATACAATACAACGTTGTGAAATATCTAATGGAGCCCCACACCTGATGGGAACGGATGGAGGGGGGGGGGGGGAGCGGCCGCGGGACACAGGACCACCATACGCTCCGGTCACCGCGCCGGCGCAGGGCCTGTGTTCACCGTTCCGGCCGGCCCGGCACGCTGCTGACAGGGACGCCCTGTTCCGGCTGACCCGGCACAATACGATAGAGGCGGCAGTTTTCCGAGCCATCTGAGCGTGTTCGGTTCTCAGCGCAATGCCGCGTCACTCGGACACGGCCGATAGCCAGTCACCCATCGCAGCTCGCTCCGATTACAGGACGGCACTGGAACGCGCAATCGGAAAATTATCCCTCACCCCCCACCCACCCACACTGGCGAATAGGGCGAATGCCACTGTTTTGTCCCATTTACACTATTTTGGGTATTGTGTGTGTCAATCTCCTGAAAGTGGTTCATTAGAAAATTGCTAAACTCCCGCTTCGGCTCGCATCAATAGCGCCGCGGTAAATGTCTGGATGAAATCCGAAAAAAATAAACGTCATAAACCTCATTCGCTTCACTATATCAAGGCCCTCACTACATAAGGAGATTGACATAAAAAACAGATTGCGCTCAATCATGAACGGTAGGTCGATACTAACAGAGTATCTTTCCTTCTCACAATCATAATTCAGCACCCTTCAAACCTGCAGCTAGCAGCTGTCGTTGGTCACGTGACGGCTCCACTCGCCTCCAACCCCGGTCATATGACGTAACTGATGCCGTTCTCTCTGGCACCCATCACCGTGCTGGGAGAGACGGGTATAAATGCTCCGCCCGGCCGGCAGATGTTCGGACACTGCTCGAACGGCCGAGAGAAGAACTAAAGGCACCCGACGCTGTCAGTGAACCAGCTGATACCGTTTTATTGGGACATCACTGCTTGTAAAGGCCGGACCGGGGCGGAGTAGCAAATCTGGATCAAGAAAGAATGATAGCCTGAGCCTGTCGATATTTCGGCTTTCAAGTGACGGATAGGTATATCTGTCTCAGTCAGCTGCTAGCTAATTGCTAGCTGAAGCGTAAACCGAATGGACACAGTAATCGGTGTTATCTGTCGATGCTTGCGTCATCTTTTTTATTTAATGCGTCCAATGGTATAATGCGTCCAATGAACTGATCGCGCCACCTGTTGGCCACTCTGTCGCTGTGATGAAGACGCGCCTTGCGGTACAGTATCATGACAGGCGCAAACCTTCACCGCCATCTATTGGCAGAATAAGTAACTACATTCAGGTGATGTCATCCGTGGGAAGATGCCTACGTCTCGTCTTAAGTATTTACAATTGCAAGCGCCACAGAGCGGCGAGTAGGTACCTACTATAAATTCGGCGAGCTTCGATGCTATATATTCGAAACAATATTGTGCCGTTTTCTAAATAAGCTAGTAGTTAGGTACTTTCGTCCTTTTCATCTTTTAAATCGTGGGATTTTACACTAACCTGAACCCAAGGCTGAGGAAGCGTGATTCTAAGACATAGGTACAGGGGTGCTAATCATAATCAAAGATTGATATACACCAGTATACTGGTGTTTATCGTCTTATAAGACGATAAACACCATTAAACACCATTATCGTCTTATAAGACGTGTTTATCGTCTTATAAGACGATAAACACGTCTTATAGGCCGCCTTTTTGGGGTGACAAACGGCGAGCGAGAGTCCTGCGCGTCGGCTAATGGGACGTGGTATTTCCAACTGACTTATCACCTTTCCGTGCTTCTATCCTCAGTCAGGATACTGAAATCCTTCTCCTCCACGCCGCAACCCCCCTCCGGGCTGGACAGGCAGCTTTATCTCATGCGTCCCTTGGAGCGGCACCGCTGCTCCTGAGGGAGCGCACCCCGTAGCCGGGTGCAGTGAGTGCCTTGGGGCTGGGTGGCCTGTCCTCTGGACGGGCTCAGCCCCGGCGACTCACTAGGGTGCCTGCCCAGACCAATATCTCCCCCTAATTCCTATCATCCTTCCGGCTCTGCAATGGTCTTGTCGACCGAAAGGGCCTAACCCAACAAAACAAACAAACTGACTTATGCAGTGTGCACGGCACTCTACTAGTCGGTCTGAGGTAGTGTGCCAAACTTGGGCACAATCGGCCTATAAGTGTCCATACGCGAGAAAACCGGCATGCTGTTAAAAAACCAAACAGCGCTCCGACCTGCGATGTCACTAAGCCTCTAGCTTGGCATCTAGCCACACCCCGACAGAGCTTGCGAAGAGCCTGACAGACCTTGACCAAAGCCGCCTCTGATATAATCCGCTAACACGTCCCCTATTTCACAGGCATTCCACGTGTGCAGCAACAACATCCGCTACTCGTTCCTGTGTCCGAACGGCACGCTGTTCAGCCAGCTGTACTTTGTGTGCGACTGGTGGTACAACTTCGACTGCGGCACGGCCGAGCAGCTGTACGTGCTCAACGAACAGCTGTTCACCGACCAAGAGTTCGACGGCAGCCAGCTGGCCGCCAGTCTGGGTATCGTGGTCGGCGGGCCGCCGCAGGCCGCCGGCGGCACCGTGGTGGCCTCCGGCGTGCGCGGCGTCTCGTCCAGCGCCGGCGGCACCGTCATCAACGGCAACGGCTTCGGAAACTCGCAGACCACCGTCTTCGGAGGAAACGGCAACGGCAACGGCGGCTTCATCAACGGAAACGGGAACGGAGGGTTCATCAACGGTAACGGCAACGGTAACGGGTTCAACGGCAACGGCGTGCACACGGGCTACGGTGCGCCGGGAAACGGGAAGAAATGAGGGGACCGTAGGAGTGGTGGTGTGGCGGCAGGTCTTTCAGCACAGTAGTGGGCGCGGGGGCAGCTTCTGGTAGCAGCTGGCTCTGGGTTGTGTAATTGTAGTGCTCGATGCGAGAAATCATGTGGAAACCCTCACAAAATCACTTCAGCCGCTTTTGCTCGTTAGGCAGGCGGCTGTTAAGCGTTTAGTGTCTAGTGTTCAACTGAGCTGAAGTTCAGCGCCCCTGGAACTGCAATAAATGAGTTGTAGCTCACAACCACTTGTTAACTGTGTGTTTACTGGAAGCCATGCCCCCACCGATTATCAGTTCGAGCCAAATCCATTCAGACATTCCACCGCTCGCCAAAACGCAGTCGGTCCATCTCAACAGTACATTGGTTCATCAGACAGGTAACACGAGGCGCGGACACAGTCAGCGGCATATCACATCCATCACACCCAACAAGGTCAGTCAATACGACGCGTAAAATACCCAAACGCTGAGGCGCCGCGCCGCCGCGGCACGGCTGAGTATTCCACTGGGAAACGAGCGGCACCGGGCCGCGGCTCCGGGCGCCGGCCGGCCGGCAAAGGTGATACAAACCAC
The DNA here is from genome assembly GCF_019059575.1 of Amphibalanus amphitrite. Classification (NCBI taxonomy): domain Eukaryota; kingdom Metazoa; phylum Arthropoda; class Thecostraca; order Balanomorpha; family Balanidae; genus Amphibalanus; species Amphibalanus amphitrite. Next base: position 140,650 of record NW_024882952.1, on the reverse strand, counting down.
ACGACCGTCCGCGGCGCCAGCGCGCCCGGCCGACCGCCGGCCGGCAGGAGCATTGTGTTGAGCATTGAAAGCGATGAAGAGTGGAATGCCTCAGACGGTCGATACGAGCAGGGCCGCGGGACAGCCGGCGCGCCGCGCGCGCGCGCGAGAGTACATATATGTACAACTAGCGCACTCGTTGACTAGCATGTGGGGCCGGCGCCGATTGGCGCAGCGTCGCGTGACGTCACGGCACGGGCCGGTCGGTGATTGGCCAGTCGGCCGTCGGTCAGACCCATTCTGTCGGAGGGGGAAGAAAGTCAGTGGCGGTACGGGACAGATGAGGCAGTGCCTCCAGCAACAAAACACTGATGAATACTTTTTATAGGGAATCGGAACAAACTAATATGACTAAAATCTTCACACAATTTGCTTTCATGGAAATGGGTGATACATAAACTAATAATAACCCGCAAGCATATTTGTAGCAATGCTTCCTTTACTTTACGAAAGAATAATACATTAGAAACCATTGGAGCGAAACATAGAACAAGAAAAAAAAAAACTCGGGAGCCCGCACCATCTCGCCCGGCTTCATTGTTCAAATGGCACCCTCCGCACTATGAGCTGCGACTGTGTGCCTGTGAGACGCACCTTGCGGCGGCGGCGCGCCGGTGGCCGGAGTGCCGGCCGGCGTGCTGGCCGGGGTGGAGGCCGGCGTGCCGGCGCCGCTGTCGGCCGGAGACGCCGCCGACGCCGCCGACAGATCGTCCTGCGAGCCGGCGCGCGAGTCGGGCCCCAGCAGCTCGTCCTCGGAGGCCGAGAGCGCGCCGCCGGCCGCCAGCCGCGGCAGCGCCGACGCCAGCCGGCGCTGCTCGTGGCGCAGCTCGCGCAGGTAGTGCTCCAGCTCGGCGGCCTGCTCGCTCTCGGGCCGCAGTCGGGTCTGCGCGCGACGGCACGCGTCCTCCAGGGTGACAATTTCGGCCAGAGTGGTGCGCAGTCGCGCCAGCCGCTCGCAGATCATCAGCTCGACGCACTGGGTCTGAGCGGCGATATCGTGCAGCGAGTCCTACAGACACAGAACAGTCAGTGACACGGGCCGGCAGACAATACCGCGGCAAACGCAGACTATATGGCGGCAACTACACACCACTGGCAGCGCTGTTAAGAAGCTAGTCAAACGTTGCACTTGGGTGGTTATTGATAAAACAAAACAACGAATAACCAGGTACACTGAAACATGTCACAAATAGGGCACCAATAATTACGCAATGATCACCGACGCGCGACCCCCTATACAATACAACCGATTGTCCCCTCCCCATTCTATTCTATTTCTATGCCATTCGTACGATATCCAATAACACTGCAGAGCACACACCTCACGAGTACTTCTCCAAGCACACACGTTCTCCTCTCGTCCCCGACAGCCTACAGCCCTCCTTCCTTCTCCGTCAAGTACCCCCTTTCCCCACCGCTGTGTACCCACCTGAGCGGCCACAGCGGCAGCTGGACTTACCCCTCCTCTCCCCCCGCCACTCTACCCACCTGAGCGGCCATGGCGCAGTCCGTGCGCAGGCTGTTCCCCCCTCCTCTCTCTCTCTCCCCCGCCACTCTACCCACCTGAGCGGCCATGGCGCGGTCCGTGCGCAGGATGAACCCTCTCCTCTCTCCCTCCCCCGCCACTCCACCTACCTGGGCGGCCATGGCGCGGTCCATGCGCAGGATGTTCCCCCTCCTCCCCTCTCTCTCTCCCCCGCCACTCTACCCACCTGAGCGGCCATGGCGCGGTCCGTGCGCAGGCTGTTCCCCCTCCTCCCCTCTCTCTCTCTCTCTCCAGCCACTCTACCCACCTGAGCGGCCATGGCGCGGTCCGTGCGCAGAATGCAGGGCGCGAACACGATGGCCAGCGCGTTGGGGCTCATGCGGTTGTCGTGCTCCTGTCTCGCCACCTGGGCCAGGTGGAAGAGCAGCCGCTCGAGCAGCTGGTAGTTGGCCGCCGGCAGCTGCTCGATGATGGCGAACACCGTCTGCGACTGGTCCTGACGGTCGCGGATGCTCACCGCCCGCAGAAAGTCGTCGTACAGCGCGAACGTCAGCAGCGGCTCGGGCAGCTCGCGCAGGAACGCCTTCACCGTGGCGGCCAGCACGTGCACGGGCACCTCCTCCAGGTCCACCTGAGGACCGCAGGGGGGGGGGGGGGCGTCAGCTGGCGGCCAGCACGTGCACGGGCACCTCCTCCAGGTACACCTGAGGACCGCAGGGGGGGGGGGGAGGTTAGGTGGCGGCCAGCACGTGCATGGGCACCTCCTCCAGGTCCACCTGAGGACCGCAGGAGAAGAGTGCCGGGTCAGACGGGGCCTCGGAGTGTTGAAAGGAGCACATACAATGACAATGGCACTCACACTCAGTTCATAGTAACGGGGACGTCCGTTGCATTGTTTACATACCACTAGCTATAGCGCTCACGTTTTCATCGGCATCTACGATATAATTCTAATGATCCGTGTGGTGAGTGGTAACCTAACCTACTGAGCACACCGAGTCACCGACCTCGTCCAGGTGCTCCTCCAGCTCGTCACGCAGGTGTTTGACGCGCCGGCTGACGCCCGACTTTCTGTACAGGCCCTCGGTGTAGAGGCCGCGCAGCTCCAGCGTACTGATGAGCTTCTCCAGCACGGCCGGCACCCGGCCGTCCGTCATCAGCAGTGGCAGCGGCACGCCGAACACGCGCCGGTCGGGCGGCGCGCACTGGGCCGCCGCCGCCGCCTCGCGCGTGCAGTTGATCACCACCTGAGACCAGGGGCGAGGCGGTCAGAGAGGACGGTCAGAGGGGACGGAGCAGCCGCGGTGAGAGGGAGAGGGATGGACAACCTCACCCATCTGATAATAAAATAACGCAAAAAAAAACTATGAATTTAAACTACCGGCTCCGGTTCTCCTTTCAACATTAACTCCAGAAAAATTGCAGCGTCTTTGTCCGAATCACGCGGCCCGACATGGCCGCGTCTCGACTGAACAGCTCCCTAAGAGTCTGCCAGAGCGAGCGGCAGTCGTACCTTGCACTGGCAGCGTTTGTGACAGGTGAGCTTGCAGTTTTGGCACACGTAGCCCTTCTCCATGAGCCACATGAACGAGGAGCAGATCTCGCACGCAGTAGGGATGTTGATCACCATCGAGAGGAAACTGTGGCCCAGCATCTGAACCGGCTCCTCCTCCCGCTGAAAACGCAGATACAGATACACATTACACAAACAGATACATACGAATGGAGACTAGCCGAGTATCTGGACAGCTCCTCCTCCCGCTGAGAACGCAGATACAGAATAGATACAGATACACAAACAGACAAAGGCAGTCATACTCGCATTAGACACGCATCTGCGGCCGCACCGACCACGGGGGCAATGGAGCCCAGGATGACACTAAACATAATTTAGTCAAAATGTACCGCCCTGTTCATTATCGGGAATTGAAAACGTGTAAAAACAGCCTGTTGACTTATCAACTGACCGTCGTAAAGCCGCCTTCAAGTCCTCATGTTCTAAAGTAACTATATGAAAACATATCTTTCGGTAGGAGTCAATAATATGATACCTTTCACCTCAGTCAGCTGGTCGTGCTACCACCTTGCGATCTGCCCACCCCTCCACGGCGTACCTTTTCCTTTTTCTTTTTGGCCTGTCGCCGGTTGCGTTTGTGTTTCTTGGCGCGCGGCTTGTCATCCAGTGTGAGCAGGAACTCGTCGAGGTAGCCGCGGAACGCGTTGACGCCCATGGTGGCCGGAAACTCTGCGCTCTCGCGCTGGTCGCCGATCACCGACGCCATTATCTGAGGGACCGCGGGGCGGGGGACGGTTAGACCGGTCTGAGCAGAGCCACCGGCACCAGCTGCTGAAGTGTAACGAGCGTGGGGCAATCACAGTGACATCGATAGACAGATGTGGACCGTGAAGTGAGACAGTTCATTTCAACACAACCAGATGCTAGTGACGAAATGAACATGACATTACGACACGGTCTATTTAATTAAACGTATCATGCAACAATAAAAAGAAGGACTTAATTATTGTCAACAATGAGCTGCTACATTTCTGTCATTCTTTCGTCACAAATAAAGCACGAAACAGTCGATAGTTACAAAACAAACCACGATGAACCGACAATCAACAATCGATATTGGGAAGCCGACACTTCCCGCACATGACTGTACCCAGCTTTTAAACATCACTCAGTTCACAAACCGTCACTTCTAAAGCAGTTACCAAAAAAAAAAAAAAAATCCTCTCGTCCCCTCTCCTTATAGCGTTACCAGACGCCTAGGACCCCTTTCACCGCCGTAGCCCAGGGGCGAGAGACAAAGATACTCCCGGCACTCTCCGCTCCTGGCACTCAGCTGCGGGCGCACGCGCGTCACTCACGCTGGTGAATGTGTCGATGAGGTCGCGGTACTTGATGCCGAGCGGTAGGGCGCCGTCGCCGCGCTGCGACAGTCCGTGCTGGGTGAGTAGCGTCATGCGGAACTGTTTGAGCGCCTTCTGGAACACACGGTCGGCCGACGAGACAACCTTCTTCGAGTCGCCGCCCGACCGGCTGTCCAGCTCGGCGATCTGACGGGGGAGGAAGGGGGGAATGAGAAAGAGAAGAGGGCTTCAGAAGGGAGGCGTCTACTGAAAATACACAGCAAAATATGGCAGACTCAACTATCATTTGAACTAACGAAAGTGTAGGTCATGTTAATATGTTTCCCCTCTGTCAATCGAAGCAATGTAGCTACCAAGTCAAATGTGTAGTAAATTATCAATGCGACTCTACGCACCGTCACTCTGTGCCACTCTACGTGGATAGTGGCCATGAGAGCCATACCGCTCCCATCAGCAGCTGGTGAGCAGCTGGAGAGCACCTCACCCACCTTGTTGAAGATGAACTCCTCGAGTTGTTTGACCTCGGCGGCGTCCGAGATGACCTTATCCTCTCGGTCTGTAAACTCGGAGGTACCGTGCATCTTCCATCGGCCGGCCTTCTTTTTCCGGCCGTCCATCTCGAGGCCCTGTTCGCGGTCGCAGAGGCAGTTGGCCGCCGCTTGTACACACTTGGGGTGGAAGTAATGTTTACAAACTGCCGGACAGAGCACAGGCCGCGGTCAGAGACGGTCAGGTGGCTGAGACAAGAGGGGATACATAGACGGTAGATTTTCAGAATCGATCGATTATTTAGAGCAAGACAAAACCATTTAATGTTGCTCGTCACAACAATTTTTAAGCGCTGCCGCTAACGTTGACGGTTGAAAGCTCGAGGAGAAAAAAAAAACAGATCACTTCTCTAAGTTCCTCCACTCACATGAACACTTGTAGCCCTGCACAAAGAGCGAGGTGAAGGGCTTCTGGCACTGGAGGCACGTCTCTGTCTTGGGCACTTTGGTGGCGCGCTGGAAGTGGTGCGTGCTGGCCTTGGCGTCCCGGTCGGCCGACGCGCTGCGCTGGTGGGCCAGCCGCGCGCGCAGCCGGTCCTCCTCCGAGCGGGGCGTCTCCACGTTATACGACCTGGGGAGACGTATGAGAGGGAGGTGACCAGGGCGTGGGGACACGGCCGGAGGCTGGGCGAAACTGGCCGCCACAACAGATAAAACGCTAGTGAAAACGTGTTAAAAATACAATGAAAAAATTCCCTTGCAATAACGTTAGCTGACATCGCGACATTGAGCTAATTAGGGACAGATTACCACTCAACATTTCAGCGCCCGAAACCAATGCGATCTCACAAAGTTGACTCCACATGGTCAGTGCCTGTCGTATCCGGTCCGTCCGCGTCTGATCTGCGGTCCAATCCCGCCCCGGTCCCGTTCCGACTCCTACCTGATGGAGGAGCGCCGCCGCTGCTCCTCCTCCGACACGCCCGATGAGGTCGAGTCCATCTTCTCCAGCCGCCGGTAGGGAGCCGGGTAGCTGCACACGCTGTCCCGCCGCGGGTCCAGCACCGCCGGGTGCTCCGACGCGCCGCTGAGGGAAGACAGAGCAGGGTACAGTGAGGTAGGGCAGCGCAGGGTGCTCCGACGCGTCGCCGGGGGAGACGCACGACACGGAATGAAGTGGGGCAGCACACCACAGCGGGGTGTAATAGATCACACGGAGAGCGTCACAGCCTAAATCAATAATTCAGGTTGTTCGGCACACACACATCAAAATCAGTCAAAACAATGTTCTGGTTACAAATCAACATACAGCCTGATCGAACGACTAAAGAATACACTGAATGCCGTCTTCTTCTCCACCCGGCCTGCCGGTTCCCCCCCATCTTTCTCTCCTCCCTGCCCTCCCTCCCCCACATCTCCTACTCTCTCTGCCCCGCTCGTCTCTCCCCTGCCCCTCGGACTCACCCGCCGCGCGCCAGCTCGCGCTGCGCGATGATCCGCCGCCGGTCCTCCCGGCGCTGCTCGCGGGTGCGCGCCTCGTCGGCGCTGTGCGCGCTCGTCAGGCTGGCCAGGGAGTTCAGTGTCGAAACAGACGGCGTGGTGGAGCGTGACGACGAGCCCAGTGTCAGCGTACCCTCCGTGTCCGAGTCGTCGCTGTCCGGGGTCGCCGGACCGCCGCCCCCGCCTCCGCCGCCGCCGCCGCCCGGGGGCTTCTTGGCGCCCACTGCCGAAAAGGGAGGGCGGGGAGGGGTCGGTGAGAGGTGGAAGGGCACAGCGCCGGTCATGGTTTTAAATAGATGTGAAAGTCTGACTTACAGAAGCAGTATCATGGAAACTAATATCTTTACCGACAGAAATTACAATATTTTGAGATATTGGGCGTCTCAGCTGCAACTGCCATCAGCGCTCCTTTATCCTCCGAAGACACGAGTCGAAACAAAAGCGTACACAAGAAATCATAATGTAGGCCACAAAGGAAAACCACGAAGTACCTGTAAATCCCACACTAGGAAACCTTTCTGACATGCTCTCGCACTCAGCACCCGACGTTACCTATGATGGACTTGATGTGTTTTTTGGCTCGGTTGAAGGGCGTTCGCGAGCTGACGGGTCCCGAGTCGGAGTCGGGCGTCTTGAGCTGCTGGGGTGGCGCCGGCTCTAGGGGACTCTCTACGGGGCTGAGGCGGGCGTCTGTGGGAGCACCGACGGGCAGTCGTGCAGGTCGACAGGTGCGGGCGCAAATGTACGAGCATGGCAGACGTGCGGAGGTGTGGGTGGGTGGAGAGTGGGAAGGAAGGGCGAGGGTGGCGAAATTAGGGTAGGGACGGAGTAATAGAGAGGAGGGGAGAAGAGGAAGATGTAAAGAGAAATGAAGAGAAGTGGGAGAGTGGGTGAAAGGAGGGAGCGCACAGAGAGATGGGGTGGGATTAGACAGCTGGTGAAAAAAGACGAGTCTGCACCTAGCTAATGGCATTTATCAAGATATAGCAAAAGGATACAATTATGCTGCAAAGTTTCAGCTAGTGTTGAAACACGAATGAACTATCCAGATAACATGCAGCTGTCATTTTGGATATTCGTCGCCAATGCATGACTGGAATACAGGGTGACACACTACTCAAGCAAGTAGCACTAAACTCAGCCTTTAGCACGCCCGTACCTACCCAGCTATTCAAATTACACACCGGCAAATGCCCTGTCCAACGCGACCCCCAGCCTGACATCCGGAGTCCAATATGGAGCCATGCTCACCTCCCACTCTCTCTTACCCACCGTCCGGAGCCTCACCCTGCTGGGCAGCCGTTCTGTCCGACCTCCCCACAGACTGTACCTGCGTCTTCTCCCCCTCCCCTGCCCCGCCCTTGTCCGTACCTGCGGCCACGTTCTCCACGGTGGCGGCCTTCTCCTGGAGCGGCACACTGGTGGGCCGCGCGGCCGGGTGCTCAGACTGGGTCGACCAGCTGCGCCGCACCGTCGAACGCTTGTCCTGGCGACGCGGCGGCGGTGCCGGCCTGCCAGAACAGCGGGTAGAGGGGACGGGAGTCAGCGGACAGTCAGCGAGGTAGGCGAGTGGGATGGGGCAGAGGAGCCGGGGACTTCGCTGGGGCGGCAGCGAGGGCGTACACACCCAGAGGAGCTGAGAAACGCTCAGCGTTGGTACATACGAGCTGACACTCGTATGACAGCCAACTGGTAAGCCAACTCGTTGGTACATATGACAGCCAACGAGCTGGGTGAGCGAGGAAGGGCAGGGGACGACCGGGGTGGCGTTGGACAACGAATACACACTAGGATGTCATTTCGAAATTAAGAAATTAACAAAATATCACTCGAAATACCCATTGCAGAAAAAAATGTCGAAAACAATGGGACTACGTTCCGCTTATCACACAAGCAGTTGGAAACGTATGATATGGTGAGCTATTGTTCGATTGTTATAATATAACACAGGCTAGAAAATAAAATGCCGTTTAATGATTACCGCTACCTTAATCGCACACATGTTTCATCAGTTATTTTACACGCATTATTCATTACACAAGCATCTTTTTATTGATTAGTTAGGAGCGAAAAAGAAACGTAAAAAGAAGTATTCAAAAGCTGTTATCAGCGAAAAGAAAAAACGACCACAAACGCTTACTCATGTTTTCGTAATGCAGTTACGACAGCCTTTCTAGGATACTTGAGGTATCTAGAAAATGCAGGACATTGATATAGTTAAAACACTACTTGAAAACTTTGACCACGGACATAAAATAAGAACTTAAAATTGCGCGGCAGTTCTATGAGAAAGTTGACTATCGTAAAAATAACAGTAATATTCATGCAACGTATATCATATACGTATTAGAAAGTATCTTCTACACTTCACAAGATACTTATTTAGAGGACGCTTTAAATTCGGGACAAGCACCAACATGCTAACAGGCAGTGAAGCAACCCGACCCAATAATGACAGCCCGGGACTTTCCTTATATTCTACCCGACTTGCAGCTAGCATGGCAGCTGGGGACCGCCTACTACCTCAGCCATGCACCGCTCCCCGCCGTCCTACCTTTCCCTCTGCTGCTGGCTGAGCTGCTGCTGCTGCTGCTGCTGCTGCTGCTGCGACTGCTGCTGCTGCTGCTGCGGCGGGGGCGGCGGAGGGGGCGGAGGCGGCGGCGGGGGCGGCGGCGCGCCGGCTGCGTGCGTCTCCGAGTGCTGTGATGACTCTGGCTCGCTGTCCTCGTGCACGCCGCTGCTCCTGCGGGGAGGCGGCCGCAGCGCGCGGCGTCAGCGCCCGGCCGACCGCCGCAGTCGGCTGACACCGCGGCCGAGCGCGCGTGCACAAGCCATAGCCAAGCGCAGTCGACAGAGCAGGCGGCAGCCAGATAACTAACGACTCCGAGCGACAGCAGAGCAGTACGACAAGCTCTAGCATACGAAGAACTACGGTACTTTATGGGAAAAGCGCAAAAGGAAAGCCCTGGCTTAAGATGCATGATGAATTTGAAAACCTCTAGTCGTATTTGATGTTCCACCAGCTAGGGGCAGTAATCTACTCTGTAACTCCTTCTTCAGTTCGTGGCCTGCCAGGGAACATAGTATCCATCTGTTCATCCCTCTAAACTGTTTTGTAGTCCGACTATAAGACAGCGCCCGGTCTCCCCTCCGTCCCGCCGTCACTCACTCCTCGCTGTCGCGGTGTCGCCGCTGGGCCTCGGCCGGGAAAGGCCCCGTCCGCTCATCCAGCTCCTCCTGGGACGACTCCTTGGATAGAAACGCCTCGTCCGGCGCCGACTTGTCCACGCCGTAGATGTCGAGCGACGACTGCGCGAGAGGGGACGTGGTCAGACGGCGGCACCGCACCCACGTACAGGTGCGTGAGGTGAAAGACAGAGACGCAATAACAAGGACCCCAACGCGCTCATCGATCAAAAGCGTCCATGAGATTACGTCATAACCCTTGGAAATGGACAGCGTTGCACAGGAATTATTTTCAACTACCTCGATGTAATGTCTTAACTACAGAATAATGATAATAAAAGGTTGCTTTTCAGTCAAGACACGTGACAAGTATACCCAGGCCTGACTGTTGGCCCACTGCCCCTAGCAGGAGGTCTGACCGCAGGCCTGACAGCCGACCCTGTTCTGTTGGCCTACGCGCCGACCGGAGCACCTACCTCAGAGGTGTGACCGCTGGCCTTGCGCTGCCGGTACTCCTGACGGGCGGCGGCGAACCGGCGCCGCGTGCTGTTACCGCGCACCCGCGCCTGTCGGAGGCAGACAGACAGGTCAGCTCAGGGTGGAGACACACCAAACAGACAACATCTGTCACGGCACGCGGGGATATAGGCACATCGAAACGTGCTGTATCCAATTTGGTAATGGTCCATTCAGGATTGGTCATAACGAAATCGTCTAGCCGTATCATAGTGTTAAAACGGGCACTAGCAACTCGACCTCATCACAAATCCGTCGTTTCCATCCTCAGAAGTCAAAACATTCAAATCATTCTCATCCACGCATCAGCCCCCTGCTCCGGGCTGGATGGGCAACTTGATCCCAAGCGAGAAGCTCTCATAGGAGCACGCCCGTAGCCGGGTGCAGTGAATGTCAGGGGGCTGGGTGGCCTGTCCACGTGATGGGCTCAGCCCCGGTGACTCACTAGGGTGCCCGCCCAGACCAATATCTCCCCCTAATTCCTTTCATCCTTTCGGCTCTGAAATGGTCTCGTCAGATTGAAAGGGCCTAACCAAAAAATCATCATATTGGCGTTGACACCTCACTCAATGACCACCGACCCAGTTCTGTCGATGCCTGTACCGTAGTCCGCTGCTACGTCCGTCCGTCCAGCCGGGCTCACCTGGAAGTGGACGAGGCTGCGGCGCAGACTGGTGTACCAGAGCCGCACCTCGTAGCCGCGCCACATCTTCTGGATCAGCGTGGCCGCCATGTGGCGCACGCGCAGGTTCTGGTAGAGCCGCTGAGCCAGGAAGCCGCGCACCTGGGCCTGCCGAACGGACGGGGGAAGGAAGGTCAGCAAAGGTGGGCGCGATTGGACCGTGTCATTCTTAAACAAGCCGTCCGCGCCAAGCAGGTTGCTCTCTCCATCCCCACCCACATGCAGGACACTGAAGACAAGCTGTAAGCGAGTCAGGGCGAGAAACTGCATAACTACAACACCCTCCCTAGTCAGTTCCCAGAAACCCTTCTCTCCTCCGTCATCTTACTCTGCGCCAGTCATGTCGCTCCTTCCCGTTCACCAGTGATCACACCTCCCCAGTCCCCTCCCTCCCTCTCTGTCCCTCTTCCTCCCTCCCCACATCCCGTCCCAGCCCTGTCCCTCGTATCCTCTCCCCCTCCCTACCTGGATGCGGACGGCTGCCGAGCGGACGCGCAGGAAGTGCCGCCGCTCAGAGACGGTGCGGAACCAGCGCTGGATCACCACCACCTGACGCAGGATGGCCTGGTGCAGGCCGTGGTCCAGCTGCACCTTGACCGACTCGCGCAGAAACAGCTTTGTGCTGCCCAGCTGCAGGTGGTCCTCGCCCAGACCGAGCTCGGCCAGAAACTCGGCCACGTCCGACTGGGAGCTGCGCGCGGAGGGGGGGACAGATGGTCGGTCAGTGGGGAGTCGGCCAGAAGCTCGGCCACGTCCGACTGGGAGCTGCGCGCGGAGGGGGGGGGGGGTCAGTGGGGACAGAGCAGACACCGACTGAGAGTTGTGTAAGGAGGGACGTCAGTGAATGGTATAGCAGGCACACCGTGCGGACTAGTAACGGTGGGCTAGCGTAGCTCTTTTGACCAGCTAAGGTGACGACAAACAAACAAAATGAGAAGTCTATGTATGTATCTTCCCTCGCGGCCGAGCCCCTATCGAGGTCTGGGTCTGGGTCTCCCGACCCAGACCCAGACCGGAAACCCTCACTCCCTCTCTGTCAATCAGAACACCATCTTACCTGAGCAGCCCGCGCGGCAGCAGGATGTGGTACATCTGGATGAACTCTTCGTACGTGAAGCGGATGTTGTAGCCGCACTGGCGGATCCGCACCGTCTCCAGCATGCCCGTGTAGCGCAGCTGGCGGCTCACCGTGGCGTCATCGAACCGGTTCGGGTCCTGGTGGTAAGGAGGGTGTGTGAGCTTCAGGACGCCTGGAGAGGGGAGGGCTCATGGGTGTAGAAGGCTGACAGAGAAATAGCTCGCCTACATGGTAACGCTGTCTGCGTCACATACCTACCTTCAAACATCTATGAGCTGACATAGGTTGGAAGCAGAGGTAAAGATCGCGTCGTGCAGGTAGGACGCGGCTGGTCGCTGGCTCCAGAAAGCCCTCCTATCACTGTAGCTGGTCGTGTCCCCTCTGTACCACTCGTGCCCCCTACCCGTCCAGCCAGCTCACCTTCTGCAGGTTGGACTTGATGCAGCGGATGAAGAAGGGGTTGGCCTGGTTGAGCGTCACCAGTAGGCTCTGCAGACTCTGCTGGAACTGAGCTGTCACCGTGCTCGGCTGTTTACGTGAGCCGTGACCCTTGCCGCCGCCCTGGCCAGAGCCCGCCACTGTACGCATCCCTTCCAGACTCTTCACGCTCTTGGGCGGCGTGCGCCCGCGGGGCCGGAAGGACTTGTTCTTGCTGCAATCGGGGGTGTCGGTCAGCGCGGGTAGGGCGGACTGTGGAGCGGTGGTGGCCGCTGCTCACTGCAAGGCTGGCCAGGCTCAGCTGAAATGGGGAGGTGACTGATCGAATCACTGGACAGTGCTGATAACGCTCGAAAATTATATACTTTACGGTGGTCTGGAATAAACGAAGTGATTACGTTATGGGATACCTCGATACCTACAAAGACACAAGTAACGGACGAAACAAAACAATGACATTTCATGCAGACTTTTAAGTCTTCGGGTATTCCAAAATGTTCATTAGACAGTTCGTGCAAGAACTTGCAGCTCATTAACCCTCGCCCTGGCAGGGCATTTTTCATAACACGGCCTGGCAGGGGGGGGGGGGTCGATGCGACCCCCCCCTCGCGATTGGCTCCTATGGCACCTAGAAACACCAAATTTGGTAGGTAGGTGGGCCCCCCGGAGTTCTCGCCCCTGTGCAAATTTGGTTGCTCTAGGTCAATATTTAGGGGGGTTTTGGGGGGTATAAATGTAAAAATTTCGCTAAAAACAGGTCAAAAGTTTTTCGCTTATAACTTTTGATCTAAGTAAGATAGAGCAAAAAGAAAAGCACCAGTGAACTCAGCACGTCAAGGCGCGTCGAATGATATACTTTTTAGCTTGCTTAAGTGTACTTAAAGTTTTTCTTAAATTTTAAGTAAACTTAACTTAATAAGTTAAGTTTAAGTTAACCAAATTGCATCATATCGCATATCATTTGATTCGGCTGATCACCAGGAACACAATGATACCATTTTTTAAGCTCTAGCGTCATTATGTGCCAAGTTATTGGCAAAAACGTCATTTGACCTCAGTTGACCTCATTTGACCTGACCCATGGATAAGTACACCAAACAAAGGAGCACCAAGTGACCTGCTGTTAAGTACCGTGGTTTCAAAGCACAAAAAAGATCAAACGAAGCGGATATCTCCAGTATTTCCCGAATTTAGTATTTTCCCATAGGCTTAACATTACGACGTAATGACCTGTAACTGACCTCAGGTCAGTGACCTAAAAAAAAACGGACTATATGTTATGCAACTTGGTGAACTTAGCACATCCTGAAAGTTTGAAGGAAATCAGTCGAAAACTGTGAGTTGGACAGGTGCAAAAAGAAAATTAAAATTTGACCATGACCTTGTACCGGTTTTTCTGACCTGGTGACCTGACCCAAAGTCACCCAGACCTAAAATTTTCAGGTCATATGTAAAAAGGTTGCCCCATAGGCTGTGCCAAATTTGGCGGCGCTGCGCGCCGCCGTTTTTACGCTATCTTCGAAAAACCTTTGGGGGGGGGGGGGTTCGCATCGACCCCCCCCTGCCAGGGCGAGGGTTAAATGACAAGTTCGTGATGCAATTGCATGGCAGACAGTGCTATACATTCACGTTCATGGATCTTGAGCTCATTCAAATAAGACTCATGCATACGGGCAAGTTGCTGGTCGACCTGTTTAACTGATTATAAAAACGAGTCTAATGGCAGGCGTCGATGGATGCTGAAAGAACTAGGCTAAATCTACTAAAAAGAACTAAGTCGCCGATAGAAATACAGGGCAGCCTGCATACGCTCTACTTCGGTCGATCCCCTTCCCTCACTAGTGGCTAGAACCGAGCTGCAAGCACCTGGTCTATGATGCTGAACTCAGCTTCCTTGACCGTCTACCGGCCAAAGCGCAAGCCTTCCCAGATCTATACCTCCATAAGCCCATTGAGCTAACAGCTATTCTCCTCACTAGCGTAGCTACGACGATTCAGTTTCACTTACCGTGACGATGTCACTGCTCGAGTGTGCCGTACGTGGGTTACCGAGCAGTTCTACATATGATAGTCGCCGGTCTTAATTCAACCCCTACTTACCACACTGGAAAGTGCGCCCGTTGCGCATATTTAACATAGTCATCTTTCGACGGGACCTTCGACCGGCGCACATGACGCACACCGCCGGCTACCCTGCCCTAGCCGTCCGACAGAAAGCCTCTTGTGACCGCGGTCCCTGCCGTAGTCCCCCGGGCGCTGGCCCTCCCACAGCTCCCGGACCGGCGCGCCGTCGGCGGTACCTCACTCACCGGACAATGTCCTGCGCCTCTTTGAGCAGCAGCTCGTCGGCAGGCAGGCCGGCGGCCACGCCTTCGGAGTCGGCGCGCGGCCGGCGGCCCAGCGCGGCGCTGCGCAGCTGAGCCCTGCACTCGCTGACCGTGCTCCATCGACGACCCCCGGCGGCAGCGGCAGCGGCGGCCGGCCTGCGCGCGCGGCAGCACACACCCGCCCGCTCAGCACACGGCACAGAGGCGGCCGGCGGCGCGGCGACCGGCCGGCCACGGCAAAACGGTCGAATGGCGACGCACGGGTGGCAAACTCAGACAGACAGAGACGGTCGGATTTAGAGACAAATATCAGCCGATATAAGGCAAAGGCATGCGGTTAAGAATTTCGTGAATTCCACAATGTCCATGGAACGTCGGGCAACAAGCAAGAAGACCGTTCCTGATGCGATCCCGTCTGAGCCGAGCCGTGCGCGGACCGTTCGACTGGGTGCCGCGGCGGCGGCGGCCGTGCCCGGTCCATACGGCCCGTAAAGCGACACACAAAGAGAGACAGAGCCAACTGCGAAGACGGGAGCCGGGGACAGGTCCGGGCGGGGGCGGGGGCGGGGTCGGCGGGCAGTTCGAGCTGTTAGTGGAGTCACTACCACTGGCCGGTCCGCCGGCGGCGCGGCCGGGTTAGGGCGGCAGCGGTCGGCGCTGGCCACCGACACTCACGCGATACGCTGCACGCGCAGGTTCACCGCCGATAGGGTGGCCAGTCGCTGGCTGGCGGAGAGAGAGCGCGAGGGCGGGCGGGCAGAGCGGGAGGCGGCGCGGCGGTCAGAGACGGCCGACACGCCGCGTGTGTGCTCCGTGGCAGTTGGAGTAAGTACGCCACCGCCGCCCCCAGTGACCACAGCTCGGGGAGGCACAACGAACACCGAAACAAGCCAACACACCAAACAGACGTTACACTGATTTCATGATTTCACACCCCGAGTTGATTGATTATTCTACCTGGACCAGTCAGCGATGGCGTAATTACCCCATCACAAGGTGACGTCACCAGGCCAGACTGATCCGGTGACGTAAGCACACACACACCACACAGGCCAATGTACTAACACATACGGTAAACCGATCAGTGTGTCCACTGTGCGCTAGGTTATTTGCAAGGGCAAACTATGCCAAGCGGGGACCACTTTCACTCAATCTATGCGTATGACGTGTATTGTGTATGTGAGTTTGTGTATGTGGGGATGCCTAGAGACGGCACATTAGCTGTAGACAGACACAGGTTGGTTGCAGGGCGGATGTAATAGCCTAGCGGTGACAGTGTTGTGTAAAAATGTCAGCAAAAACCGTGTACACTATCGACTACATTTCCTATCAAACGCTGTATGGCAAGCCCAAAACGCTGACAAAGCCAACTGTTAGCGAGACATACTAATATCGAGGAAGCCGGGTCAGTGGTAGCAGCGCTACAGTTTGCCAGCTGGCTGGGGTGTATGGAGGCCGGGACGGCGAGGATCCGAGCGGACCTACAGTGATACACTGGGGAGAGTATTGGACGGTACTGATCCGGTCAGTGGAATACCCCTCTCTCTCTCTCCACTGAGAGCGTGGATGGGAGAGGATGGTGAAGGGGAAGGGATATGAATGCGATGGACAACATCTGTACGCGCACCTGACTCCCACAGATCACAACAGCAACAGCATAGCATAGTACGACCAATTACAGCAAAACATACAACATTGCGTCACATAATAGCCACCTTCAAGTCGCACCCAGATAGAACAGAGCATACCGGGGATGGACGATTCAGCAGCACAGCTGTGACGTGTAAGGAATCTAGCATACGACAATGGGTATTTGAGTCATGGTCGCTGGGACAACAATAGACACCTGTGCAGTCCCCGCGCACACCCGGAGCTTCAGGATGAGTGAGAGGATCGTCGTGTTCCAAGGATTGAGGGTCTCGGGTCAATGCGTCAAAAACGAGGACACGTTCAGTAAGGATAAGGATCCGAATCCGAATAAAGGTAAGCGAGTGATGATCTCGGGGGTAAAGCCCGCTCATATCTCTGGGTCACGGCACAGCACCACACAGCGGGGCGGTCAGCGGTTGAGCGCCATATCCTGACAGCCTGTCAGGGCACGGCAGTACCTAGGCGGGGTCAAGTCATACTGAGAGGGAAAACCATACCCGCGAACAGGGGGTCACCCACACGCGGGAACACAGCTGCTGCGGGGTCACCCCAGAGGCGGGCCATCCGCGACACACGGCGACACTGAGCCCTCCTCAGAAAAAGCCCAAATTCGCAGCAAAACCAACTAAAAATAGCCCAAACAACGCAAAACAAAGCCAGTTCATAGGTATCTGCAGTCACTCACCCGACACTGCCCGGCTCCGGCGCGCCGCCGGCCGGCGGTTTGCGGAAGCTGAGCTTGCGGCCGGGTCCGTTGGCGGCGCTGGCGGCGGCGCGCGCGCCTGCCTGCACGAAGGCGCTGTGCGCGCGGAAGAAGGCGCGCAGGATGGCCCAGCGGAACACGGCCACCGGGTCGGTGCCGACCAGCTCTCGGACGAACTGCAGGCTCGACGACTTGAGCACGGACACGATGTCGGGCCGCATCAGGTCCAGGTTCTTCTCGCGGAACTCGGCCACCTGGGGATGGGGGGGGGGGGGGGTAGTCAGGTGGGCGGTAGCGGCGAGTTATGCTTGGGGAGGGGTATGGGTGACAGAGAGCAAAGATACATGATTTAGAGGGAGGAGGAGCCTCCGATGTTGCAATAAAGTCTCAGGAAATGTGGCAAATGTGACTACGGGAGCACCAGTGGATGTGCGAACGAAGCACGCAGCCATGAGAATCAGTGACAGACGCCGTGGGTTAGACATTGATGTATCGGCTCGGCTGACGACACACGACAATGAATCATCGGTCACCGGGTCAACGAGAAAGATAGAGGGCAGTCTGGCGACATCGTAACTCATCGACCAGCAACACATGGATACACAGGGTACCCTAACAGACTATCACTAATTCAACAATAATTCAACACTGGCATCGTCACTGAACCAGGACAAAAGATAACCAACTGGGAATGTTGGCAAAATATTGTTTTCATGAATAACACAGACAGGGACTAATGCGTATGGGTGGCCGAGCAGTAATGTACAAATGACCCAAAACATCTCCCCCAAATTGCAAAAAAAAAAAACTGCTAAAACAGATTGATAGCAAGGACAAGTGGCATTCTTCTGGCATCCCTCAAACAACTGGCGAAAAAGCCAAGCTGATATGAAGAGATTAACTTTTCCGAAAGCTCATAAGATTATCCAATACTGATCACGCACTCCTGTTAAAAAGGCAGCATAAGTCGACACTGCTGCTGCTCACCTGGTACTTGACTTTGCCGGCGTAGTGGTGGATGAGGAAGGCATGCTCGAACTTCTGCGGCACCTCGTAGAACTCGTTGTTCTTGTTCTCCTTATGGAACTTCTGCAGCAGCGTCTCATTCGTAGCGCCCGGGAAGCTGCAGAGCGGATCCGCGGTCATTCTCAGTCATTTCCAGTGGATAAGACTTTGATACATTTAGGCTCTCATAAAACAGTGACTGAAGGCAACCGATCATCACACAGTTCGACACGGCCCATCGTACGGAGAGGTGGTGGAGTCAGCCGTGACAGCCATAGCCCCGTGTCGGCAACGTTCACACGTGCCACCAACGTTCAGACTGTGCTGTGTAAACAAACGTGCACAACCGTGCGAGTGTCATAAGAGCAAGTGCCGACGACGAAAGGTGAAAGGCCGTGATGATCCTCGACTCACCGCTTAGGCAGCCGGACATCCCACGCCGCTTGGAAAACGCACCGAGGTTCACATTCAGACGTGACCTCTCTACATCTACATTTACGGTGATTTACAGCACTGACACAAGGCAGTATTCTATTCAGCGCGGAGAGTAGAAGCAGTGCTACCATTGCTCATCCTAACGCTCCGCGGCGGCTGTCTATTCTTTTACGCACTAGTTCCACCAAAGCCCTGACGCCGCCCGGCCTCCATCAAGTAGGCCTTCATTCACCAATCCACTTTGTCCATTTTTACCTCGTTCCAGTCCGTCTTGTCTAGCTGCTGGTGTCCCTGACCCTCAGCAATCGCGGATTTTATTTGAATATAACTTATTTTGATCCCCTCTCCCATCCTCCATGTCTTCCCCGCCACCCAGGCTCACTCACTTGCACTGGTCGTCCAGGATGCTGAGCAGGCCGCGCATCTTGTTCTCGAACAGCTGCAGGCAGCCGGTGTTGTCGGCGAAGGCGATGTTCTGCCAGCGGATACCCTCCCGCAGATACTCCTCCTGTTCGTACTTGAACACGTGCTGGTTGAAGTAGAACTGCAGGTGCTCGTTTGCGTAGTTGATGCAGAACTGCTCGAAACTGGACGACAAACACGCCTCGTAAGTCCAACGCGACAGCAAATACATGAAACGTACAATAACTCTGGTGCCAAAATATCCACTTGTTCTGACACAGACCTGAATGGATATCACCTGACTTAGTAAGCTGATTATTGAATCACAGGCGCCAACTTTGAGCCACAGTCATGCAACGAGCAAGAACAATCGGCCAGAACATGACACCCCATCTAGCAGTTCCGTCTCGACAGTAAGCCTCTCCTGGAACCTGGCCGAGTCAGTCCACCGCTGAACCCCTCCCCAGCCCGTGACCGAGGAGGGGCGCCCCGCACCGCACCCTGCCCACAAGCCGGGTGCGTGCCGTGCGCGTGTTTTGATTGCCGCCCCGCTCAGCTCGTATGATGGGTGAGGCTGAATCACCGGCCGGGCGGCGCCAAAAACCGCACCGGCCACGTGGCTCCAAAGCTGGCGACCTTTCGCGATTGGCACAGGGTGGCGGCGGGGCACCGGGCGCAGCCGACCGGAGCAGCCAGCGGCGGGGTACCCAGGGAGGGCGCCTGGAAGGGTGGTGGGTGATCCAGGGAGGCCTCTGGAAGGGCAACGGTGTTGTGGCACCCAGGAAAGGCCCCTAACCGTGTACGAGTTACGCCGCGTTATAATCTTCAACATAATGTATGCCGATTTCCCTAGTGATATTTTATTTAAGTTTTTAAAAGACTCAGTTTGTTTTCTACCAATAAACGAACACCTTCTCACCTATTCCAAAGAGGGACAAAGAAACGGGGAACAGCCTATCGGAACAAGTCGGGACGTCATTTGGCATACCTACAGTTCCCATTCCAAATATTCTAGGACATCTAAAGCGAGGGCAACACCTGTCGCATAGCCGAACTGCCAGCTGGTATTCTGTCGTTAGCACGTCCTCGTCAAACAAGCGCCGTCCATTTCGTACGGACCCAGCAGCTGGCCTGCTGGCCTCACTTCCCGTCCGGACCCGGCCGGCCTGCCGACCTCCTATCTCTCCAACTACCCGATGCGCTCACCTGTTGATGTTGCCGAAGTCCTCGAAGCCGAAGATGTCCAGCACGCCGATGGAGGGCCCGTGGTGCTCTCGGCTGACGTCCTTTTTGGCCAGCAGCCAGCTGTTGACCTGCAGCACGATCCAGTCGAACAGCGCCGCGTACACGCACTTGGCCAGAGTGTCGCGCGCCGCGATCGCCTGCGGAGAGGGGCGGGACGAGATTCGTCAGACGGGCGTACACATGGCAGGGGTGATCAGAAGGGATAACATTAGACGACAGGGGATTATCAGATGGCCGGAATGACGACCGATGAAACCAGGATTGGAGGAAGAGATGAAAGGGGACCATCAGACGGGAACAACAGACTGCAAGGGGGCATGAAACCGGACGAGTGGCAGATAGACAGCATAACAAGTATTGGATAGAAGCAAGTCCCCGTAGACGAGCATCGTCTTTCTAGAGTAGTTGAAAAAAGATAGCCCAAATAAATCGGTTATAACAGAAAAGATAATCAAAAGTAACACAGGCAAAAGAAAAATCCCTAATTCACCATATCACTACGTATAAATCTATTCCAGAAATCATACGGCCTAAAAAGGGCGTCACCAAAGCTCAGGCGCAGTGGCCACACCACCGTGACACCACGCTCACCTCCTGCATGCGGTAGTTGATGACGACCACCTCGCCGGCGACGCGGGCGCGCTTGTAGGTGAGCGCCGCATTCAGCACCTCGTGGCGCACCTTGAGCAGGTCGGCGATCACGTCCACCAGCGCCGTGGTCTTCACGCTCACCGACTCGTCGTGGTGGTAGGTCGTCTTCTTGTTCTGGAAGCCCACGTTGCCTGTCGGCGAGGGAAGTCGGTCAGGTGGAGAAAAATGGCCGTGTTTGTTTACGTGTCGGGTTTTGAGGCACTGCGCGGCCGCGGCGTATCTCTCTAATGATCGGCTGGACGGCGGCGCTCAGTTAGCTGTCAGGACCGGGTTAGTCGGGGGCGAGAGGTGAGGACGGACAGGTATTTTAACCACCAGTAGAGCGGGGAAAACAGGAGGACCGATCTGGAAAGATAGAAGTCCCAGGACGAGTATAAACACAACCCAATACACGAAGAGGATGACTGCTTTCCTAACGCAACTGTACAATTTGTGAGTACCAAACATTCATATCTGACGGGAATGTACTCACAGTATGCAACTCACGGAGCAGCAAAGTGGAAGAAGATAGTTGTTCACTTGTTTACTGGGGTTTAAAGGCGCGCCGCCTACTAAGGTCATTTTAGTAATGAGTACCTTCAGAATCTTTTTTCATATAATCTGCCATCTTATTCAGACTTCAATTGTGATCTATATCGATGATGGTCAGTTTTTATAACTGGAATCGTCAAAAACATGAGTTAAGGGTTTTGGGCGGGCGTTCCAGCTCGTGAAGCATATCAAGCGTTCCACTGGGGGGGGGGGGGGGAATGATGGAGCCACAGTCAGCAAACGAAGCGCCTTGAAGAGAGCCAGCGGAGGCGAGGCTACGGCAGTGGACCCATCGGATCGACGGCAGAGGGAGACAGAGCATATGTACACTAAATCTATGAGAGACCAGCAAGGAATCCAGGACATAGACTATGATTGATGTTGCTGTTTCAGCCCCGCTGATGTTCCGAACGAGATCGTAACATCCTCGTGACGATGAGTGCGCGTAAAGTGAGCTCCGCAAGAGCAGCGATTGCGACGCGCCAGACTCGGCAGACACGCTGCACTAGCCTGCAGCGTGTCAGCGCGCGCTGCCGCCGCGGTCACGGGGAGGCTGCCGCCGGCGCGCGGCCAGGCCATCACTCAGCGGGCGTCACGGCGCCATCGGCCGCCGGTGACGGCCGCTTTAGACAAACAAACAAACGGTGCCTGCCGTCAGCCGGAGGAGGCGCCGCCACCACCTGGCGCCCGGCGCGCTGCCGCTCACATCAGCGGCTCCTCATTCCGCTCACATCAGTGCTGCTCCACTGTGCTGCCCCTGTGCAGGCTGCCCCCGGAGAGCAGCCTGTGCTGCTCCCCGCGCAAGAGAGCGGTTCCACACCCTGTCCACATCATTGGCGCCCGGATCGGCTCCGCAGTCCGCTTACATCACCGGCTCCCCGCTCCGCTCACATCAGCGACATCAGCGAGAGGCCAGTCTGAGAGCAGAGACAGCTCGGCGCGGTGACCGGTGTACATTCTCTTATAGCATGACCCGAACGTGCTCACTTGGTCACTTATAGCATTGAAAGCAGCCTTCGACTTCTCAGTTCGCCCACAGACACACAAACCCCAGGTGGTCTGCTGAGCGGCATCTTGCAGTCCTTCTCGACCACAGCGGCCACTCTTCCCGCTAGCTGAATAGACACTGCGAGCCGCCACCGCCGGCAGCGAAACAGACCGATAAATGCTGCGTGCGTGGCGCTGAGTGGCAGCCGACATCGTGCGGACGTGCGACTGCGCACACACCAGCACCGAGCACATACCCGTCACAGACGGACGGATCAACCAGCTGACCGACCAGCTGACGGTAACTAACTGATTGACGGATCCACGGACAGACGGAAGAACTAACGAGCCCACAGCCTGGACGAAGGGGCAAACGGGCCGACCGACCGGCCGGGTATCCGACCGCCTGGCGGCCTGCCCAGGTACACAGTCGGCGGCGGCACGCAGTCATGATGGAGCAGAGGGGCAGGTCATGTCGCGGCTGGTTGGTAGCGCTGTGGGCCGCGCCGGCCGCTTAATGGTGCGTCCGTCCCGGCCAGAGGAGTGCGGTCACAGCGCCGGTCGGCTGACGGGGTAAACGGCCGTACAGGACAGACGCACGGCCGTACAGGACAGACAGACGGCCGTACAGGACGGGTGGCGGATGACGGACGGACGGACAGCTTCAGGATTAGGGGTGGAGTTCTGCTTTATTCAAGACACGCCTTCCACAAGAACATTATTCACAATCCCCTTTGAAAGCGTAAGAAAAACATGTTAATCACAGTCTATTGCCATGGGTTGCATTAGCGAGCCTCGTCCAGAAACATCCCCTAAGAGTAGCCTCCCCACTTACGAGTAGTAACAAAAGTACATCGTCCCTCCCTCGCAAACCTCCTCCATGACCAGTGCAGCATCCGGTACTAACTCCCCCCTAACTCCTACTCACTAATCAGCAGTACAGTAGGTCTATTAAAAAAGTCCCCAGCACCAAGGGCGCTGCCTCCGCTGAGCCGAACCCCCGTCTGCCTGTCCATATCGCGCCGGGCTCAGGTCAGGTAGGGTCAGCGGGACCGCTCGGTCCGGCCCGCGGGCGGTGGACGGGCGGCCGGCAACGCTTTCCGCCAGCCAGCCGTAGAATCCAACAAACGGGACGGCCACCGCTCAGCGCAGCGAAACCGGTGTTTAAGAATGGCAGTAGATGTTCATGGCTACAATGATTATGAGATAGTCATTGTTAGCCCGTGCCCCACAGGAATGCTCACGCCCTGTTTGGAGGGGAAATGGGTATTAAGCATCATTCAGCTTTGGGCATTTAAGTGGCATTTGAAGTAGCGTCAAAAGTAGCAAAAAGAAGAAGAAAAATACTTCAGCCAATTTTAGATCGGGTCAGAGCCAGAGGTCATGTCACCACTCCAGAGGTCATCGGTGGTAAAATTTTGCTTGGACAGGGTGCGTTGCGCGCACCAGGGGCGGATCCAGGAAAACTCCAAGGGGAGGGTCATGAATCGAAGTGGTGCCCCTACCTATACCCAAAATTAAAAACTCAACGGATTTCGTCCACTTAATTTTGGTGGTGCCCCCATTTTCAGTTTTTTATTTTTTTATTTTTAGTCAGTATCTTAACTCTTACCCACAACCACATTTACCAATTGTAAGCAAGTATATATGAATGTGTTATGTGTATATATGTTGTGGACGCTGAGTAGTGAGTACTTACCAGGAACGTTATCAGGTAAGCGAATCGTTGTCAGTCCGACGAACTTGACCCTGGCGTCTAAAGGGTCTGTCCTTGACACTTCAGGCTTGTCAGGGGCACCAAAGTCCTTCCAGGGACACCACAAACCTGTCAGGGGCACCTACGGCCTTGTAGGGGCGCCACAGACCCGCCAGGAAGCAGGGGCACCACAGGCCTGCCAGGAAGCAGGGGCACCACAGGTCTAGCAAGTATACACGACAGGCCTGTCAGGGGCACAACGGGCCTGTTGGGCCCATGAGCACCCCTAGGGGCAGGGGCACCACAGTCCTTCCAGGGGCACCGCAGGCCTGTGAGGGGCACCAGCGGCCTAGCAGGGGCACCAGTCAACACAGGCCTGCCAGGGGGGCACAACGGGCCTGTTGGGCCCATGAGCACCCCTAGGGGCAGGGGCACCACAGTCCTTCCAGGGGCACCGCAGGCCTGTGAGGGGCACCACGGGCCTGTCGAGAGGCACTTCAGGCTTTTCAGGGGCACCATAGTCCTCTCCGGGCGCAGGGGTAGCAGGGGCACCAGAGGCCTGCCAGGGGCACTACAGGCCTAGCAAGGGCACCACTGTTCTATCAGGGGCACCACGAGCCTGTCATAGCCAGGCATCTCAGGCTTGTCAAGGCCCAGGGGCACCACAGGTCTGTGAGGGGCACCAGCGACCTAGCAGGGGCACCAGTCAACACAGGTCTGCCAGGGGCGCCACAGACCTGCCAGGAGCACCACAGACCTGCCAGGGGCACCAGAGGCCTGCCAGGGGCACCACAGGCCTAACAAGGGCACCACGGGCCTGTCAGGGGCACCTCAGGCTTGTCAGGGCCCAGGGACACCACAGTCCTTTCAAGGGCACCGCAAGCCTGTCAGGGGCACCAGAGGCCTGCCAGGGGCACCACAGTCCTTCCAGGGGCATTACAAGCCTGTCAGGGGCACCAGAGGCCTAGCAAGGGCACCACAGGCCTGCCATGGACAGTGGACACCACAGGCCTGCCAGGGGCACCACCGGCCTTGCAGGGGCGCCTCAGGCCTGTCAGGGGCACCACGTGCCTGCCGGGGACACTTCAGGCTTGTCAGGGGCGTTACAGTCCTGTCAGGGCCCAGGGGCACCAGGCCCGTGGTGTCCCTGCTAGGCCTGTGGTGCCCCTGGCGGTCCTGTGGTGCCCCTGTCAGGACTGAGGACTGTGATACCCCTGATAGGCCGGTGGTGCCCCTGGCAGGTCTTTGGGCCCCCGGGCCTCAAGGGGGGGCCATGACCCATGTGACCCCCCCCCTTGGATCCGCCCCTGGCGCGCACCGGTGCATTGAGTTTCCAATTTCCATGGAAACATCAACAGACTCGGAAGCTCGCAACGCTAGCGTGGAGCCGAATTCATATCAACCACCGCAACAATGCAAGCAGCGCAGCGCAGCGTGCTGCAGCGCGGGGCCGTGAAACACCGCCCAGGGCTATCCATGTGTCAGGGCAATCCAACCCACATTATGGGCTCGGCCCCAGCGGAGCATGAGGTCCAGGACTCCCGCCCAGGCACCCTGTCTCCCCCTAATTCCTGTCATCCTTCCCACTCTGAAATCGACCGAGCCTAACCTAACGCAACAATCAGCTCGTTTACCGTTATGTCTGAATAATATTGTCAGATTTAATTAAAGTGAACGGCTTAGCACGTAAATAACAGCTACTGCCACCATCGGTATTATGAGAAAACCAATTGATTTTCCACAAATACTTAAAAGTTTTTAGCTTAAAACTTGCTTGGATTTAATTTTATCAGCCTCGTGTTCCTCTTATCAAAACGCTTCGAATGAATCAAAAAATAATCTTTAAAGGTCATTTGAAAAATTTGGCCTATGGTCAAAGACATGACCTGACCAGAAATGGTCATCATGCATAGCAGGATATTAGATCCGTATCGTGGAACTTAACAAACACTTCAGAATTCAGATGATTTCATAACTTAAGCATGTCTATCAAAAATAATTATTACATGGCTCATATGTAAGCTGGGTGTGTGATCATGCTTACGAGTATGTTGAACGCAACTGATAATGTTCTGTTGGCCACAACTTCTATATTTAATTTATGCTCCCGGATTTCATATTTTTATTAATGACACCTTGATGTGGAGAAAAAAAAACGCTTAGGAGATTTAACAGCCTGAGATACATTCAGTATAAGGAAGGGTCAAGGGTGCTAGATTCCTTCCCTTCTCGCTATCCTCAGGAAAAAAACGATCCGCATCGCCCCTAGTCTTCATGCTTCCCTCTCTGGACTGGAGGTCACCCCACCAGCCAACCTGAAGAATCGTCCCACGGGAACAGTCTCGCTTCCGCAGATCACTGCCGCTGGCTCGCACAACCCAATTAGGTACTACACTAAAGCATAATTATGTTATAGCTCTGCAAGGGCCTTTTCAGACCGAAAAAGATGGCTCCCAACAAAACAAACAATTTTCTCATTCAGTATTGTATCTCATCAAACACCACATGTTTTCAGAGTGTTTATTATGCGTTCCGTCCAAAAAAGCGCAGTTCAATTTTCTCCCATTGACTTGAGCGATCTCAAAATTGACCCGGCCTTTCTGTCAACAATGTCATTTCGATACAATCGTGTTTTCTGTTCTCAGACGCGTCGATGTATATGCTTTTTTGTTTAGGTGAAGCAACTTAGGATGTTTACCTGAGGCCAATGTCATGTTAGGGCAACACGGGTCACGAAGCTGTTGAAAGGAGAACATGTTGCATAACATTAGATTCGGCAAGTCTTGCAAAGTCCATTGATGGCTGTCCCGACTGGCTAGCTCATTTTGATCGGGAGTTATTGACGAAGCACACCTATCACCCTAGTGACATCATAAATGACGTCACGCAAGGCGAACAATGCAAAAGTGAAGCATTAGACCTTGCCAAGAATGTAGGAAGTCACGATTTGAAGTGCTTGAGGTATAATTTTAGATCATTTCCGACGCCAAATTAACAGTTTCCATATTTCATATAATCAAGTAAAGTAACCGTACTCTCATAGTTAATATCCAAAATCGTAAGAAAAAGGCCTGATAATTCCGAGGAGCTTTCGGCTTACGCCTTCTTCAACTCGCTCTGGGAGCGAGTTGAAGAAGGCGTAAGCCGAAAGCTCCTCGGAATTATCAGGCCTTTTTCTTACGATTTTGGATATTAACTATGAGAGTACGGTTACTTTACTTGATTATATGTTTAAGCATGTCTCTCAAAACAGTGCTAACAGCAATTCAGACTAAGTTTCCATATTTCCCCATTATGCTTTTATGACACTAAGTGCATTGCGGATTTGCATCATTTTATAACCGACAACCGTACAGAGGTTTACTTAAGACGCCATGGTTAAGTGACCTGACCTGAAAACGTGGTTGATGTCAAATGATTCGGCTTGAATCAAATGCAAGGCATATGAAATGTCAGCCTCCGATCATCAGTGTGCTTTGAGCTACCGCAAAAAAAAAAAATACATGGTGGCGGCATTCACCCCTTCTTCTCGGCCGGCGAGAGTTAAACCTCGCTTCGAATTATTGCAGATAATGATGCGACCGAAAACAAAGCATTCATCTGTGTCTAGAACGGCCGCTGACTTGTTGGACAAGATCCCCAATCTTGATTTGCTAGATGGGAATAAAATACTCGGTATGTGATTGATACATATATAGAATGTAAAGGTATGTGATGCATATATTATATACCCCTCGATTTGACCTCGCGCTAAGTCTATTTTAACCCTCGCCGGCACAGGGGGTTGATGCAGCCCCCCCCTAAGGTTTTTCGCGAATAACTCGCGTAAGAAGCGGCCGATCGCGACGAAACTTTCAGTACCTTCGCATTGATCAATTTTACACCTACCCTGAAAATTTCATGACCCTGACCCAAATGATCTTTGACCTGTGACCTCTTTTCCGAGACCATGTTTGGCCGGAATCGCGATTCGGCGTATGTCGGCTCGCATTAGCCGCGCGTTTGCAAGCTTTTCGTGGTTTCAAACGTTCAAATATGTGATTTGATGTTGCTTCCATACATTTGGGTGGGTGTCAAGGTCATCTGAAGGTCAGGTCAGGTCATTGACATTTGGTGACCTCGGGTGGCCTCGGTTCACTTTTTCGAGTTTTACATGTTTCTATGCTAGTTTTTGGAGCTGAATTCGAATTTAGCAACCATTTGAACATATACGAAGTAGTTTTGGTGCCTTCGTAACATGTTACGAAGCTGTCAGAGGCGGTTGACACGTATATCGAATACCCGTAACAACCCCTACCGGTTGACCTGACCTGACCTAACCCGACCTGGTCTAAATGCTTAAAGACATCATCTCTGATCAAAACTAACACGATATTCGTGATCAGCACCCCGGAAAACCACATAGCAGCCACACTTTACGACTTTCTAACAGGTCCCGATTTTCCCGGTTTTTGGGTCATTGACCTGACCTGGAAGGTCACCCGATGACCTAGGACCTTAAAATTGGGTATCATCGGCTTCGTCTCGTGACGGGCAGCACGCTCGTTTTTACCGCGAAGCTCTAGCTCGATCAGGGGCCAAACGCGAGGGGGGGTCGTACCAACCAACCCCCCCCCCTTGTGCCGTCGAAGGACGCAAAATGGCCTGTGCCGGCGAGGGTTAATCATCACTGTCGCTTTTTTATTCGAGATGATGTCGCCGCTAAACGGGTTGTTTTGTTTGCTTGCTTGCGTCGAATGGTCATTACGGATTATTGAAGGATTACGATAAAATAGGAATGGGGCGAGGAAGGATATGCACTGCGTCTGCAGGTGTTTGATTTAGATCACAAGGGCATCATTTCCGGCATAGTGCAGAGTCACTATCTTCCCCCTCCTCTGCACTGCGGCATCTCTGCGCCCCACACACGGCGCCCTCGCTCCACGGCCGACCGCCGCCAACTGACCCACTCGCCGGGCGCCGCGACCTGACCCGTGTCGCTGCCGCGGCCTGCGCAATTGAGTCGGGGCTGGAATCCGGGGGTTCGGCCGGCCGGCCGCCTCTGGAGCGGGGGACTTTTTTAGTAGACCTACTGTACAGCCGACAGCAGCTTCCTACTCCCCCCCCCCCGAAAAACACCCACTCACCGATTAGGAGCACGGCCGAGAGGAGGGCGAACAGCTTGCTCTGCTTGTCCGGCGAGAATCCCACCATCTCCATGGACTGGCGCAGCCGGCTGAACTCGTACTTGGCGTCCACGCCCTCCAGGCTGTTACACTCGCTCTGAGGGTAGAGAAACACCATAGGTCATATTATACACCTGAACTCGTAGTCGGCGTCCACCCCCTCCAGGCTGTTACACTCGCTCTGAGGGTAGACAGATACGTGGGTCACATACACTGAACTCGCATTAACTCTACCTCTAGGCGAGTACACTCGCTCTGCGGGTAGAAAATGATATTTGTTGTCATGATGGTTGATATGGGGGTCCCCGTGCTGCCAAGAATGTTCATAGGGAATGACAAACACGAGTTAATAGACAAATCTCCATGAATCGTAACAAAGAAAAGGCAAGCAAAGAAAAAAATATCAGCAGTTTGTAAAACACGGATAGACGAAGCACAAACAGCAAATCCATATCATTTAACAACTTGGGACCCAAAGTAGATAGCCCAGACGTTTGTTTATTTTACATCAATCCAGCAAGCATCCAAGACAGCACAATGGGGCTCGATTCTCGAAGCAACCCTGGCTTCAGGAACTGGGCTGCTGGCCGTCTCGGTAGGGCGTCGGTGGGGGGGTGAGGATGCGAGTTCAACACCGGAGGAAGGGAAGGGCGAGGGACAGCTGCAGCCAGACACTGTACAATCGGCTGACGGCCGGCGAGAGCGGTAACGCTGAAAGAAACTGACCGCTTTCACAACAATTTCGAACGAGCGAGATGCAGGTGGCACCAGTTAAACGATAAGTTGAATAACCTCAACCACAGACTTCTCTATATAACTGATGCCTCAGCTGCCTCAACTGATGAACTGATTCAGGCCCCGTCAGAAGTCACCACTTCATCGCGCAGCGCAATCAGTTGTTTGACTTTTCGGGATCACAGCTGAGCCCCTAAATTAGCAATTAAGTCAAAGCTAAATACGCCACCGACTGGCGGCCGACTGGGCCGGGCGTGGCCGGCTGATTAACGGGCGGGTCAGAGACCCCATTTTTCTGCGCGCGCCAGCTCTGCGCCCGGCTGCTGATAGTTTGCCGCGCGCCGTGACGAATAGTGTCGGTTTGATTGGCGGCGGCGGGCGGCTGCAGCCCACGCCAGCCGCCGCTCGGCCGCCTGCGCTCGGAGCGACGGCCGAACGCAGCCGAGTTGGCCGGCGCGCGGCGGCCCGAGACGCTTCACCGCCCGAGCTGTGACACGGTGCGCGCGGCCCGACAGGACAGGGGCGCGCAGTGAGCGCACACTATGCGCCCGGCACCGAGCGGCCCTCGGAGAGCGGTCGACGGCTCCGTGATGGCGCCCTGACGTCCCGCCGGCTGCCGGGGCGTCCCCTCAGCGGCCGGGGTAGTGTCGCAGGCGACAGCCGGGCCTCGTGACGCCGCCGGCGTCGGCACGTGAGGCCCGCGCGGCGCGGCGCGACACTGGCCGCCCGCCAGCCGCCGTCGGCAGCGACGCAGTAGCGGCGGCGCGCTCGACGGCGCACACCTGGCACCGCGGGGCCGCCCGGCGGGCGCTCGGTCGGAGTCCGGCGCCGCCGCCCGGCGGGACGGACGGCTCGCCGACCGACGACTGGTCGCGGGTCGGGCTCAGCTTCAGCGGCCCGTACTGGCAGGCGGGAGCGACTCAGACAGTCAGCAACCCGAAAAAGATAAGGTTCAAACTGAGGAAACACAGTTACCTTCAGTAAGCAGCAGCACCCGCACTATCAGCGACTCCAACATCCCTCATCCAGCTCCTCGGCCTGCCCCAGGCCGTAGCGCGGCGGGCGCTGGAGCTGGCGGTCCTCTCGGCCGATGTCGCCGCTGCTCGGCTGACGTCAGAGTGGGGCGCGCGTCGTCTCCGGTTGCCGGCGCGGCCCGTCACCGCCGTCTGAGTTACCGCCGCGCGCTGTCAGCCGGCGCCGCCGCCGAACCCGAGCCGCCGCCGGCTATTTGGCCGGCAGCCCGGCGCGGCGCAACTAGACCATGTCACCAGGAATGCGCCGCCAGACGCGGCTGCCGTCGGCCGGCTCCTTCCTGTCGCAGCGCCGCCGCCAGAGGCAAACAAACAGCGGCAGAGCGGCCCGGCGGCACAGCATGCGCCCCGGGCGGCGGCCAAACAAACAAACACCCGCTAAGTGAGCGGCAATAAAGCGGCTGACGTCCGCGCCGCCCGCGTCATCCATGGGAATTCCGAGAGGCGCCGGTCGCTGAGATCACTGTTATGGCAGTGACTCAATGTCATCCAAAAAGAATGCCACCGTCATGTAGGCGAAATATATGGAACCGCTGTAGAATGACCATCATACATAAAATGTCACTGTAAACGAAATCCAAACTTATGAAGATGAAGATCAACAGGGTTTGTAAAACTATAAAAAAGCTGTTCCCATTAGCAAACTAGCAATGGTAAAGTGAAGGCGCATCCGTCTCAAAGACACAATCGCCATAAAGACCCCTACCGCAATCGAGCCACAGATCGTCCAACCTTCCGACCTCAGTCAGTACTAGCGCTCCACAGTCCGGAGTGCAGTACTTCCCTCGCCACCAACGCAGCAGCTGACCTAAGAGACGAATATGCTGGCTTCCGGAACAGAGCTGACTGCCAGGAGGCATATCAGCTAGAGGCATCAGAGAACTTGCCAAGCAGCGCAAGTTCAACTGAAACGCTCGGTGCCCATGACTGAAGAACAGAGGACTGCGTCCAGGCCAAGGGAAGGAGTGCTGCGATAGGGACAGAGGACTGCGCCGAGGACAGAGAGACTGAGTTTGGGCTGCGCCGGGGACAGAGAGACTGAGTTTGGGCTGCGCCGGGGACAGAGAGACTGAGTTTGGGCTGCGCCGGGGACAGGGGGACTGAGTTTGGGCTGCGCCGGTTCCGGTGGCGACTGGCCAGCTGGACGGGCTGCCGGCGCGGCGCGGGGACGAGCCGTGACCGGCTGTGACGCAGGAGGGCGGCGGATCACTGCCCTGCCCGTCTCACCGCTCCACAGAGCTGCAGTCTGTCGGTACTGGAGGCGGCGCAGTGTGAGAGGCGGTCCGGGACGGTGAGCATGGGAGATGGAACCGGGCGAGAAGACACACAGCCGTATGAGATAAAAGGGCAATCGCTAGGGCTTATTCTCTTTTTAGACCAAAGCGGCGAGCTTTTTTACATGTTCATCGGAGTCCACTGGCCCACGGCTACCGCTTTAAGCACCCTCAAGTCGGTCCCGTCAGCTGGGGGTGTCGGGCCCGTCAGCCACATCCGTCACCACCCATCCGTCACTGGTCCGTCAAAGCCTTCTCGTCAGCAGAAGGAGCGCCCGTTGGAGCCCGGCAACAGGGCCAGATCGGCGCCGTCCCACAGACCCGCCCCGGGGTCCGGAGGGGTGCTCGACTGCCAGCCGGCTGTCGGCGCCGCTCGCGGCTGTGGCAGCTCAGACAGGCGAGGATCGCACTGCGGCCGGCGCGCGGAGCCGTGAGGACAAAGGGACGGTGGGAGCAGTGGGACAATGTGACAATGTGTCAGCGATGGCTTCTGGCATGTTTCTGTCATGCCACTGGCGGTCAGCGGCTCTAGCGAACGTCGCCAGGTTATCAACCGGCTTCCACCACTTTATCTAATGTAAACTGTATCAAATACGTCACCCTTTAAGTGTAAGGGGGCAGCCACCTCCCTGTCACGCTAAGTAGACTAACTACTCCAAAAAGTCGCCCTGTTTTGCAGCCAGCTGGTGGAAGTCACGCCCAAATAGACAGCAGTGACGGGCACCACCGACTTTTTGGACTGCCCACTCTTTTTTCTGACGACAGCTGAGGACCCGCGTTGGCTATGCTTACTGCGGCTACCATTTAGCGGCAGTAGCCAGGGTCAATAAAGGACAGGCGCGAGGACTCCGTCAAGCACTGGTCTCTGTCCCTGCCGTAACCCTCAGGAGCGTGGCGGTGGTCAACCCGGCTTCACTCTGTCTGTCGGGGACTCTCACCTGGCTGAGGTAGCGGTACTGGGACTGTCTCTCACCTGACTGAGGTAGCGGTACTGGGACTGTGTCTCTCACCTGGCTGAGGTAGCGGTACTGTGTCTCTCACCTGGCTGAGGTAGCGGTACTGGGACTCTCACCTGACTGAGGTAGCGATACTGGGACTGTCTCTCTCACCTGACTGAGGTAGCGGTACTGGAACTGTCTCCCTCATCTGGCTGAGGTAGCGGTACTGGGACTGTCTCTCACCTGACTGAGGTAGCGGTACTGGGACTGTGTCTCTCACCTGGCTGAGGTAGCGGTACTGGGACTCTCACCTGACTGAGGTAGCGATACTGGGACTGTCTCTCTCACCTGACTGAGGTAGCGGCACTGGGACTCTCACCTGACTGAGGTAGCGGTACTGGGACTCTCACCTGACTGAGGTAGCGGTACTGGGACGGCGGCAGCAGGTGCAGCTGCTGCCTCTCCTCCTCCGAGGCGCCCTCCAGCAGGTAGTAGAACACGTGGTAGTTGCGCTCGTTCCGCGCCTGGGAGACGATACGCGATTTCTCCAGCAGGTACTTTTGCACCACCGCGCTGAGGGGAGAGAAATATGTCACCTGTCACACGTGGCTGGGGGACGGACACAGGGGACCTGTCACATGGCGCGTGCGGCGTGAGACAGGCATAGATGGCGGGTCTGAACACAGGTATAACATGGATTACGTTCCTCAGAACTGTAGGTCAATGTCGTCGGCGGATATACGGCAGAATAACGGCAGGTCCGCGGCAGATTAACGACAGATCAGCAGCAGACCACAGAGGAGGCAAGGTATATAAATGTCACCTTCCTCATCGGTTCCCCAGGGTCAGCGCCGTTCCCGATGGGCACGTAGTCGCCGTCCGCGTTTGGGTGAGACATTGGTCAGGTTTCCGTCCACGACCCGTGCCGTCCGTGGCCGGGTTGGTCCGGGGTCACGGGACACACGGCCATCAGCGGCCGGTGGAGAGGGGGCGGAGCTGACCCAGGCACTGCAGGGGTCAGCATGGGTCAACGAGCGCCCTTCGAGTGAGTACTGGTCGGCAGCGAGATACTTGGAAACAAGGCTGAGCGAACGGGCCTCGTCACCAGGTGCAGACGCACCGGCACTGAAACTATCAGCCCTGGTGGGACTTCAGAGATGCATAATGAACGACGCATCGTTTCTCACCACTCACTTGGTTACAACAACAAACTAAGATCTTACGCTAGTCAATCGTCATGAACCATCGCAATTCGCACATGAAAAATATCGCATACTCGCACCTATAGGAAAACTGAAAAGTTTCTCAAGTGTTCCTACAAATCTACATGACGTGAGCGCATGCCAAGGCTTGTTCAATGCCGCAATCACAATAAAGATGAGCCCAGTGACGACATTATCATCCTATCAGCCTTGTTAGGGTCTGATTAATCAGACGACGGTCGCGACGCCATAGCGCCAGTAGATGAGTCACAAAGGGAGAATGACCGACTGAGTGGGTAGAACAGCACTGGCAGCGTGATTTCGTCCCATTAGCCGGCGATATTTGCTGCACGCCAGTCGCCACCAAGTGCGCACCACGCCACTCATCTTCAATAAATTAACGACTTACTGGTGAAGCGCAATTAGGCATAATTTACGATAATCAGCACCTCAAATAAGACCTAAGCTCCAGCAGCGCTGTAACAATAATTTGCCAGCAAAGCACCGGGAGACATCCATAAGTATACCATAACATCAAAAGCCTCGTCTTCGAAGACCACCCAACGGCATTGCTCCGATCTCGCTGCTCCAAACCCTAAATTCACAGTCAACTGCTGAGTTCGCAGGGCACATTTGTGGTACAAAACTCGACACAATCACCAGCGACGGCACCGGAGACGACCGTCGGAATGCCGACAGTGTCGGACGGTCGGCGGAGACGGTGACGGAGAGTGCCATCGTTACGTGCGCCCGGGGACACGGGAGACGACCATTACGTTCATCAATTCCTCACTGTCCGTCCGTCGGGACTCCCTTCCTGGCGCCGCGGACGGGGTCGGAGGCGGCGCACAAATCGGCCGAGCTGCCGGCACCGTGACCGGTCCGGGCACACGGTCCGGCCACTGTCTGGGAGCAGGGGGTCTCGGGGAGCGGCCCGACGACCCGCTAATGGCCGCCACTGCCCGCTCCCTAACAAATGGTACCAGAGACCGCCGGCGCGCGGGCTCCCGTGTCACCACAGCGCGGAAAAGGCACAGCGGAATACTACAGAGACAGTGATTCGTTTTAATTACTTTTGATTTTCGAATAAGCGCAGTCATGTGAGACGACCTAAAGCGTCGAAAAACAGTTCCCCCGACGCAACTACGCACTATAACAACTACAAAAAAAAGAAAAATGACATAAGAAACGGCCTAGAATTATTCACAAATCAGTAACAAGGTGGCATGCGTAAATTCACGCCACCGCCTCCCTACCAGGATTGTGCGGAGTACGGTAACTGAGACTATCAACGGTTCGTCACATACCCAGTACACACTACACAATTCCCCCCAGTCTGTATCTGTATGCGCCCCGGTTACTTCTCTAGCTCCCACATGCCTCACGTGTGCGTCCCGAGAACTTCTCTACCGCCCACATCCCCCATGAGCGCCCGGAAGGTGTCCGCCACCACCCCCCATACCCCGCGCGCCGTGATAGCTCCACACCACCCATATCTTCCATTTCCGCCCCGATTGCTCTACTTCCACCCACGCCCCGTACTGAGCCGTGTGCGCCCTGATGGCTCCTCTAACTCTAACTAATTCCCACTCTCATGCACATCACGTAATCCCCACTCACCCATGCACCTGGCCGTTCTCCTTATAGTTGACCTGGATGAACTTGCCGAAGCGGCTCGAGTTGTTGTTGTGCGCCGTCTTGGAGTTGCCGAAGGCCTGCCGGTAGTGACGCACACATGTAACAACAGTCGTGGCTGGGCGGCGGAGAATCGGGGGCGAACGGGGACGGCCGCTAGTCAGTGCCAACACACACGGTTATCCGTGAGTCACACCGCGCTCAACAACGTGTAAACGAGTAAACGCCCGAGTAATGGCGCCTCGCGGTCTGCAGAGGAGATACTGGTTGCAAACAAACCGATTTAAACAAGCTGAAGTAGGATTTTCTGTGCTGGTGCATCATCATCACATCCGATTAGCAATCAATGCGGTAAGACATGACTCTACCGCACACGAAAATGTGAGTCGGCCAGAAGTTTCACATAAGTAGGTATGGATCCGAAGCTACTGAGATAATCATTAATAGGTCGGGGCTCATTCCTGCACTGGGTAGTGGGTATGGTCCGTTGATTGTCAGCCCATGGATGGCAATCAGCCCACACCAAAGCGCCGGCTACAGTGCAGAGGATAGGCCGCCATTACCGAGCGGCCACCAATCAGCGTTGGCTGGTCACGAGTCCGTATAAGGAGATCGCCGTCTGAGGGGGGCGGGCCCGGCCCCGAGCGGCGGCCGTGACCCCCCTCACGGAAAGGCGCCAGGGCGGACGGAGCAGTCACGGAAAGGCGCCCGGGCGGGCGGACCAGTCACGGACGGCCAAACAGACAGTGGACGGCGGACGGCGTCAGTAGACACTAGACAGCAAGGAGCTCACGCCGAATCTCTAATGAAGACTGTTGGAGAATGACCGCCACTAGAGGGTCATGAAACAGGACCCAAAAGTTCAGTAAAAAAGAGTGTGGAACCTACATGTCCGTAGGAGAAATATCCCTTAGGTATTCCCCGGCTGAGCGCAAAGGCGTATGTACAGGAGAGACTATAGAGGCACCAATTACAGCTCCCGGTCCTGCGCCAGTCGGCAGTCACCAGTCGCTCCCACCAGGACTCGCCGATGGGAGTCTCGACTGACGGCGGCACGTCACCATGTCTCGGTACGTCCGCGTCACCGGTGACGTCAGACCGTGACCCGTGATGACGTCACCGGGCGCGGGCGCGGGGGCTCGGCCGATGACACGGCGTTTGGCACGGCCGGCACCGGCTCCATCCATCACGGCGCTGAGCTGACGGCGAATATGAGCCGGTGTCGACACCGGGCCGCCATTAGCCGCGGCAATTTCACATTCCCAAATATCCCCGCCATCGCTGCCGGCCGCCGGGCTGATAAAAAAAAAAACACATTTACAGCGGCCGCCACATACAGCGACACTTCAGCAATGCCAGCAATGTTCGGCATGTTCAGCTACACTAAATGATGCATATTGCATATATAATGTCACCGACCAAAAGGTGTCACTCAAAGAAATTTGCGTTGCAATCAAACTTACGTTGCAAACTGCAAAAACCATTCCGTAGAATCAACAGAATGGCGAAGTAAAAGCTCACACAGCTTAAAATTGCCTACACCTGTCGGTTCAAAACCAGTTAAAGCGATAAAGTCAGCCAATACTTTTGGAAACATATACCTACCCTTTACAGATGGATGTGCATTTAGAGTGCATGATTCAATGCCTGCAAATCATGTACATGAGGATCACACCAAACATCCCCAATCAAACCATAGTTCAAACACTTCAGGCTAGGCGTGCAGCGGACACCGAGCCTCTGATAGTAGCGCCGGTTCTCTGACCGGTCCCACATGGGATCTGGTCCCCGCGGCACACCGCACGGCATCTGTTCCCATATCAGTTCCCATGCCGGCGGGGATTAGACCGTAAACCCAAACAGCGGTCCCTCCGCAGCCTCCGTAAGGAATGCCTGACTCATCGGGTACCGTCCGAGGCATGGCAACTGCAGCCGTCAGGTCGCCCGGGACCGGTAACCGGCACCAGTCATTCAAGTGAGGTCCTAACTGATCAATGTTTATCGCACCATGGAGATCGAACAGTGTTTACTGTTTGAGATAACGCCGTTCAGATGGAGTGCCCCTCGAGACATGCACGGCCGACTGTTACCACCAACAGAGACTTCCCGGGGCAAGTGGCGGGCTGGGGACATGACGACCTCCCGGGCGACCTTCCCCGACGAGCCAACGGGAGCGAAGGGTGCCTGGGTTAACGGCAACGGACGACTGACTGCTCTAACAGCTTCCCCATAGCAGCGCTCCCAATCCTGACACGACTGCAGCATACTCGGCGATCCAATGGTATCGCCCTGACACGCACCGATGAGCCGTCTCTCGTAAACAAGATACAGTACCGAATCGGCGTGCACCGTCATGGGGGAGAGAGAGGGAAGGGTGCAGCTGCCGCGGAGTCAACCCCTCAGCTCATTTTCACCGAGATAGTCACGGAGATATGGTGAGGAGAGAGGGGAACAACTATCGGGTAACGAGCACACCTTGAGGCGGTCAAATACGCAGCAGCAATACCGTTCACAGCTGGTCACAGCTAGCGCCGCCCCCAGTATCTTCACCGGCGGTGCGGTCAGGGGGATGGCCCCTACCACCGCGCCGGTCAGGGAGCTGTCGCTTCATCAGACTCGGTGACAGCCCCGTCAGCCGTCACCAGTGGACTGAATACCCCCGTAGGTTAACTCATTAATCCCCTGTCGGACTGATTTCGACATCGGTGGACGGATTATTCCTCACGGTGGATCAAATGTCCCCATCCGTTTACTGATTACCCTGCAGGGCGTTCAGTTTCCACCGGTCGGCGAAACACGACGGCGGCCGGCCGGCCAGCCGGTAGCAGCGTCGTGCTGTGTTTGGCTCCATAAAGCGGCGGCCGTCAGCGCTCGGTCAACACAGTGTCGGCCGGCCGCCCCCGGCCAAACAGCACGCCCGCCGGCACAACGGCGCCACTGTGCGTCCCGCCCGCCACCGACACACGCCCCTGAGTGATGGTCGCGGCCCGGGGACGAGCGGCCGCCGCCGGCGCTCACAGCTCGCGACAGTGCGCCTCGTCCGAGCTAGGGGCAGCAGGTTTCAAATGGACTGCGGTAGTGCAGTGTAACAATGAAACCTGCGTGAAAGGTGGACAGGCCCGATGCAGCCCCGGAACAGGCTACTGAACTGTGAGCCATGACGTTCGAAAACGCGGCACCATTGTGCAGACTGCTTCATCCATGCTGCAGCTCCGCAGCGCGGCCAATCCAAACACATCGGTGCCTGGCGCTAACAGTAGCCCATCGCGCACCTGTCAGGCTCAATTAGGGGCCAAACAGGAAGGCAGTAAGGGCAACCATCTGACTTTGAAACGTCCCTGTTCAATCTGTCACTAGCAGTCAAACAGGGAGGCTATAACGGCAGCCATCTGAGTCCAAAACTCCCCTGTTCACTCCGTGACTATCCGGTCAATGTTGTTATTGGACACCGACGAGACTAGACTATGGTGAGAAAACTAGTGAATCACACGAAACCACAGCCCCCGGTAAACTCCCGAACAGTGATAAGAGCCAGCGGCGATCGGTCGTACTCGGTCTGCCAGTCCCATCTCCGGCAAAGGGGTATGTGTTTGCTGCTGATGCCAGCCGCCGGTCTGTCATCCATCCCACCGGGACATACAGCCCTGGACAGTGTGCAGCTGTGCATTGGGCAGTGTGGACGAGGCCAGTAACGGAGACACTCCGCTGGGACATATACCTTACTCAGTCCAAGACAGTGGGCAGTCTGGACGGTGCCGGTCTGTCATCCAGCCCACTGGGACATACATACAGCCCTTAGTCCCCTGAACAGTGAGTAGTGTTGAGACAGCAGGTCTGTCTGCCGAACAGACAGCCCTGGACAGTGGGCAGTGTGGACGGGGCCGGTCACAGAGACACCCACCCCGCCCGTGACACGCCCGGTCGCCTATCACGGGTGACAGCCGCGGCCGGGACGGTGAGCTGTGAGGTTTGGACAGCGCCGTCAGCAATAAGCCACCGGCTGCCAGCGCGCCACCATAACTGTCCACGTCACTCGGCAAAATAAATACATTGGTAATATGAAGATGAGCGAGATTGTTGTCTGGCTGACGGCACACATTTCTTCTGGAGTGGTGCAAGCTGAAACCGGCAGCCGACAGACAGTAATAGATCGGTAGTCGGGTTGCAAATTTATTACCTCCCACGAATTTCGCAAACGTTCTTTCATTTACGATATTATGATATAGAAGATCTCTCGGGAAATACACGCGATATTACTGACAGACAGTTACGTAAGATTTAGTGTGTAACTATGCCAGTTTAGTGTATAGTTGAGCTTCTGGCCATTATTCACAGCAAACGAAGACGTCGGAGACGGGCAGTGGCATGAAGCCCGATCCCAATGATGATGGAATCGTGTCATATAACGAGGGCTAATTCATTAATTGCATGTTGTCATAGAAGCACCAGTCGTATCCCCTCAACCCAGCCCCCTCCACACCTCCAGCACAGTTCCCGTTCACCCGGTCCACTCACCTCCAGGACGGGCCCGGCGGCCAGGATGGTCTGCTCGACGCCGCACGCCAGCGCGCCCTTGTGGCTGAGCGCCGTCAGATGGTGCAGCAGGAAGTTGGTGCTCTCCGTCTTACCACTGCCACTCTCGCCACTGATCACTATACACTGGTTGCGGCC
Source organism: Amphibalanus amphitrite (assembly GCF_019059575.1). Lineage (NCBI taxonomy): Eukaryota > Metazoa > Arthropoda > Thecostraca > Balanomorpha > Balanidae > Amphibalanus > Amphibalanus amphitrite. The sequence continues at coordinate 100,077 of NW_024882952.1, read as the reverse complement.
GCCGCGCAGCATCTTCTGGTAGGCGGCGTCCGCGATGGCGAATATGTGCGGCGGCAGCTCGTCCAGGCGCCGCGACTGATACAGCTTCACATACTTGGGGTTGTAGATCGGGTAAAACTTGAACGGGTTGAGCGCGATGAGGATCGAGTTGACGTACGTGTAGATGTGTCCGCTGGCGAAGCGGGCGCGCAGGTTTCCCAGCAGCGTGTCCTCGGTGAGGTCGGGCAGCTGGCACAGGTCCGGGTACTCCCGGTCCCGGGGCTGACACATGAAGCGCGAGAAGTAGTCCCGCAGGATCTGCGGGTCGGCCGACAGGTTTTCCGTCCATAGCGCGTCAGAGAGCTTGTCCCGCAGGTACAGCCTGCCAGGGCGGAGAGCGACGAGCGTCAGAAAGGGAGGAAGACACGCATGACGGCACACTCACTGACGTAAAGCATGTGGTACGCAGACATCACGAAGACGCACGTGAAACATTGAAGATCGCCTCTGTTGGAGGCCGTTTTTTGGGTCATAGCTAATAAATTGAACAGTTACAAGGCCACGCGACCGCTTGACACACATAACTGATTACCCGACCAGCCTGCACTGCACACCCGTACACGGCACTGAGCAGTGGGCAGTGAGCAGTGCACACCCCCCCCCCCCCCACACACACACACACAGCCACCACCATCGCGCTGTGCCTGTTTGCTAACCGCCGGTGCGTTCTACACAGACCAGACCGGGCGCGACGGGACGACAGAAGTTTCCGGGGGTGACCGTCCCGGGAGAACAAGGCGGCGGGCGGGGCATAGTGTCTGTGTAAGGCTGGGGGAGGCGTTCCCTGCAGTACCGGGCAGTGACTACGTGCGCCCGAGTCTGTGCACGCGGGCTGAGGGGCTGACTGTACCCTGTCGTCCCGAGCAGTGACACTACACAGGACACACTGCACAGGACACACTGCACAGGACCTCTGTGTACGCGAGTTGAGAGGGTGACGTGTGCCGCGCCTGACTCACTCTGCAGATGGCCTCAGCAATATAAACATAGCGACCAACGACCTTGGCCCGCCCATCGCCAATATATCCACCCGCCCGGAGACGGGGTACAACTCAGATGTACCGTACGGCGTAACAACAGTCCCACATCACCACACATAGAACGCAAAGCACAGCGGAATGGAGGCAGGGTGCCGCTGTCAAACATAGCGCACCGCGCGACAACAACCATACATGGGCAGTGAGAGACATCTGTGCCTGAACGGACACACCCTTCTGTCTGTTCCAAATTGGACGGCCCCGGCTCAGCCCATTCGTCACGTTGGTGTCGTTTGTGGGCGTTTAAGCGGTACCGGTGCCGCTCGGCAGGCCGGTCCACCGCGGCCGGAAAGTAACGGCCGGCGACCCAGGCTCGGCGGTCGGCCTCACGAACGAACCGGGCCGACGTCCAGCTGAGCACGGCACGGGAAATTTCCGCCCCGGCCGGCCCGGCCGCTGGACGGCGGCCAGCCGACGACGGCCGGCACAGAGTGCCGGCACTGGCACCGGTACAGCGCGGAACAAACACCGGTACTAACGTGGCACAAACACCGGCACTGGCATCAGCACCACTTCGACAGCAGTACGGCACCAACATGGCGCTGAGAAAACGCGGCGGATGATGATGATGATGAATTGGGGTTTTTGGGCGCCCGGGCTACAGTGGTCATCGGCGGCGAAGAGCAGCGAGAAGCACAGAACTGGGATAGAAGAAGGGAGCCAATCAGGGATCTATGTAACCAAATGAGCCGAACGCACGACCTCACGACAGTTCAGCACCCTTCTAACGGCGTCGTAAACGACTGACCGCCGCCTGAAAGTTTGATTTACATTATCTCGAACGACTCGCACTCTTTATAGAATATCCAACGAAACTATGCGACCATGGCCATGCGACCCAGGCCACGAAGCATATACAACCAGCGGTGATGTCAATGAGAGCTGTTCTCATCAACCGCCGGCCAGTCATCGGTCCTTCGTCTCTGACCTCTCAGCGGTCTCCCCTTCACCCCCACCTGCCCGTCTCCCCCCGCAGGGCCGCTCCGCCCGGAGGCACGTGTATCTCGTCCGGCGGCCCTCCGACACAGCTCGCGCGCGCAGAGCCCGGTCACGGCGGCGCACCGTTACACCATCGGTCCCCTGGGAGCGGGCGGCGCCGCCGTGGGAGCCGTCACGGCGTCACGGACTGTCACGGACGGCCGTGACGAGTGACCGGTCACGGTGGGAGCCGGCCGGGGTCTGTCCATCACTGTACCGTTCGTGCGGCCCGCTCCACAGCTGAGTGGCTCGGAGCGCTCCGTGACTACGACCGGTCGGTGCGGCGGCGGCTCCGTCCCGGAAAAGGCCGACCGGTGGAGAGTGAGTCACCGGCCGACACGGTACGGCCGGCCGCGGACGGCGGCGGGGTCGCCACGGCACGCCGCCCGGTCACTGGTCAGACGGCGGGGACTGTGGCGTCACCCGGTCAGTGGTCAGACGGTCACAGGGCTGCAGCGTCACCCGCTCGGTGTTCCCCTGAGAGGCTGCAGCGCCGCCCGGCCGAGCCTGCCATCGGCCCCCCTCAGCTGCCACTGCCCTGTAGGAACTCATGCAGCCGCGGGGTCCGGTCGATCCGACCAGCTGACTGCCGAGTATGGGCAGTGCACCTACAGCGGCGCTCGGGGGCGAGAAGTTCCTCAGACAGCTGTCGCAGCCGCCGGGCGGGTAGGACCGCCACTGGACAGCTGCCGCAGCCACCGGGACGGGGATGGTCGGCTCTAGACAGCTGCCGATCCACGCGATTAGCGCCGATGGCAAGGCAGCTGCGTCTGGCTGAGTCACCACAAGGGACTGCTGGAGGTCAGCCCTCGAGAACCAAGACATGCATGGCGGTCGGCTGGACCGACTGACGAATACACCGGCGTGAAACTGTGCCAGACATAGACACCGCAGCTGGTGTTCCATTTTAGAGTCTGGTGACTCAATAAGAGCGACTCAGCAAAAAGGATTTCACCTTATCACTGCAGCGGCGAGCAAAACCAATATTCAGTTTCACTTCACCACGTGATTCCGTTGCATCACCAGGAAAGTGCGGCGGAGCGGTTTTTCTGCAACCTCGCCAGGGCCGCCCGAAGTCGGTCAGACAGAGCGCCGGTACAAAGCTGACACGGTCCTAGTCCGCGCGGCACCGACTCGAGTCCTCACATCTCAGTCAGCTACACAACTCTACCCACACCCAGCCGACGGATTCAGCTCGCGGCTGGCTTCGGCACAGGCTACAGCTCAGTGTTCGGTCCGCTGGGGCCGTTTACTGTCTCTGTTGGTCGGGGTGCAGTCGGTCGCACTAGGCCCGTGTTCGGTCCCAGTTGGCCCGTGTGCACCGTACCGTCTCAGTTAACCTTGTGAACGGTCCCCGCTGGTCGGCTGTAGCCTAGCCAGTCCGGCCGGCTGTGAGTCACTCATCAGTGAACGGTGCGCCCGCCGGGCCACTTGTCTCCACTGCAGTACCGCTGCGACCGGACCGGGCGCGTGCAGACGCTGACGTCACGCGCAGACACAGAGGAAAGGGAGAGCGGGGAGGAGAGAGGCAGGCCGGCCGGCCGGACATCCGCCGCGTGACGTCACCGGTGACCGGCTCCCTGTGCGGGATGACGTCATTGGGGCTCAGTGCGGTCAGCGGACAGTCCGGCCAGAGAGGACAGCCCCCGCGACAGTCTGGCGTTCATCTGCGACAGCGCAACAACGAACACCACAAGGCAGAGTTCAGCGGGGCAGAGTTCGCCGAGTTCCGCCCCCGCTGCTGGGAATCTCGGCGCGTGCCCCTGGCCCACGTGAGCACCAATACCTCCTCCCGGCCCATAAAGCACGAGGCTGCGGTGTTACTCGCCGCTCCGGCGGGCGCCGGGGCACGTCTGGCCGCCGGCACGGGCCGGCCAGTGCCATTGTTTGGCCGTCCGATACCCGTCCGTCCGTCCGTCCGTGTCCCGTGACGCGGCGGACTTTTCCACGTGTCGGCTGGAGCCTGCAGGAGCCGGTGTCTCACACGCAAGCCCGCGCACCGCACCACCTTTGTATAGAGCCCGTTACTGGAATTTTACGGACCGAGGAATTCCGTCCAGTGCAACACGTCCACCAGTGACGGCTTGCAAGCGCCTAGGAAGTCCAGCTACGCGATCAATCCCACCAGCATCAATGTTGTTCCGTGAGGTGATGGGGCCAAGAATAGGTCAGGTCTTACAATGCTCATCTAACCAGACCAGACCAGACCAGACCAGACCAAACCAGACCGACCCATTGCAGTCGTCCCAACTTATCTCCTCACTGTCCCAGACCAAGCCTCTCATATCTGCCGAGGCCACCTTATATGTCAATCCTATCCGTATCTCATCTACGCGAGGCAACAAGTACAAACCACCGAGTCTGGAGACCGCGAGCCCGTTCCGGTTGTAATCCCACGTTTCCGGTCGGGCGCCCGGGGCGGACCGGCCGGTCGTGCCCGGTCAGTGAAAGCGGGCGACACGGACGGGTCGGCGGCACCGAGACACCGAGTCGGTCTGAGGTCACCTGTTCCGGCACCCGCAGCCGTTCCGGACAGCCTCACCGCCCGGCCCGAGGTCGCTGGTTCCGCCGCCCAGCGAGTCTCGCAACCGCTCGGCCTGGGTCAGAGCAGCGCCGTCCCAGCCATCACAGCCAGAGCACGTCGCAGGCCACCACATTCAAACGGCGTTGTATATTTGACTCTCGGCGGGCCCAGCGGCCGCGGGGCTAGCCTAACGACGCTGCAGATGAGTCCAAGGCTGCCGTAATGAGACGACCAAACGCCCCGATGACACATGGCTCCCGGAGCGCGGCTCAGGGCGGATGAGAGCGGTCCAGCGGCCGCACGGCCGTGCCGGTCCGTAATTTGAGCGATTACGTACAATTCGGATGAGCGGTTGCGTGGGCGATCGCTGGCGGAGGCTCCGTTAGTTGGAGGAGGTGCCGCGGTCACGAGAGGGGTGACTCAGAGCGTGTGTCACGTCACACATCCGGTCCACGGGCGGAGGGCAGCGCGTGCACGGCGCCGGAGTCCAACTGGGTCAGGTCGGGTCAGGCCGGGTCGGGTCGTGTCCAAACGTGTCGGATCGGGTCGGATCGGGTCGGATCCGGATGTGTCGGATCGGGTCGGGTTGAGTTAGGTCAGGTCAGGTCAGGTCGGTTGGGGCTGACATTCTGAGGGCCACACACAACAATATTGGGGAGACATGTGCACACTGACTGCCCTGCCGCAAGCCGCCAATTGTGAGGAGCTTAGTTCCCGGCTGGGGCAAGAATCATCCGAGCAAATTGCCTTTAGGGGAGAGTGGGGAAAGATGCCCAGGGGTTTGCTATGTCATATCATTCGAAAATGACGATCGGAAAGCAAAAACTTGGAGTTTCAACGGAAACCGACATTATTTTTCTCCAAAGATATCACACTTTCGTGCCTGAAATATAATAACTTTTTTTGCTATTAAGCATTTTCCTGAAGAAGTGAAAGGGGGCGTCTTACCCAACAGGGTGGGAAAGACGCCCCCTGGCGTTGGGGAAGATGCCCCCCTGCACTATAAGTGACATAAATGGGCACGTGAATCGCCTGAACGAATCAGTAGTCTCTTCGAGCCTGCAGTAGACACCAAACGTCATCGTAAGGGTCCTCAAAAGTAGTCGATAAGGGGCTTCAGAGGTCATCGTTAGGGCCATCATAGTCCAGCGCGGCCAAACAAGTCTCTGTGGTGGCGTTCGGAGACCACTGTGGGGCCCTTATAGGTCTTCGTTCATGATGATTGAGGGCCCTTGAGCCCATCGTGGGGACCTCACATGCCAGCGCGGTCCGTGGAGCCAACGTGGGAGCCCTCAAAGGATGTCGCGAGGGGCCCTGGAGCCAATAATGGGGCCCACAGAGGCCGTCGTGAGGGCTCTCAGAGTCAGATGCCGCCCAAAAAGTCGCTGTGTGGGCCGAGAGACCGGCATGGGGAGCACCCGACCGTACTGGACTCTCAATAGTCCCAGATCGGCTTTTGTCTCTGATCACAAGTATGTAATAAATGATTTGACGGGCTGCTTGAAGGACAGCCTACGGATTTAGGGGGGCGTCTTTCCCCATCAGAATCTTACCCCAAGGTACCAAAGTAACATTAAATCAGTATAATTTGTTAGCCATAAAACTACATCCTGAAACAAACTGTTTGGGACACAGTACACGCATGTTAATGTATCACGACTATAGCAAACGACGCAAAAATTATTTACCTTCTTTGATATTTACAAAGTTTTGACACCTAAATATTTTTTGAAAGCAGCAAATAAAAAACATGCAATCACCAGCCAGCCGTTGCCCAATTGAGCTTCGCAAACTTTTGTGCAGTTAACAAGGCAGTCTTCCACTTTACGCTAAGAACATTAATTTCCAGGTTCGATTCTTTGTTTCGCCGCTAGAGGGGGTGGGGCGTCTTTCCCACCCTGGGCATCTTACCCCACTCTCCCCTACCACAAGAAGCTGGGCAAGAACTTATACATCTCGATCTTTACAAATAGCTCCGCTATACATCGCTCCGTTCCGCTACACAGGACCAGTGTTCTGTATAACCTCCCAGTGCTGACTCTCCTAATGAACCACTCACGCACACTGACAGCCCGCAGCGTGGCGGGGCTGCTCGGGCGGCCTGTCCAGCACGATAACCCGCTGACAGCCGCGCCAGCCGCACCGCACGTGCGCGCCGGCGCCGACAGACGCGTCAGCTGCTGTTCAGGGCGGCTGAGTTCTCTGATCCCGGCAGCTAAGGCAAGGCGGCAGCTGGCTGCTCCTTCAGCCGGGGAGCTGGGGTAGGAGGGACGGAGATGGAGCTAGGGCGCGAGTCCCATCTGGGGTAGAACTAGGGGTAGAAGCCAGAGCTAGGATCAGAGCAGGAGCTAAGATGAGAGCTGAGTTACGGGATAAGGCGGCTGGCGGAGTTAGGTTTGGAGCTAGAGCTGAGGTGGGACAAGGAATAGGACTCAGTCAGCGCCAAAGTTCTAAGAGCCGAAAACAGATGAGAAGGCCGAAAAAGGATAGCTTATGACCAGAACGGGAACCAGTCATTTTCTACAGAACATATAGCCACAGCTCGAGTACGATATATTACGTTGCACGAGTTCCCACGCGGGTGTTGCACTGGGTCCGGCGGACGCCGAGCGGTACTCACACGCGGAACGCCAGACTGGGAGAGGCCAGCAGCTCGGGCGCGTCCGGAGAGACGGCCATGGTGCGACGATCGGTCAGCCGCTCCCACGGGCCGGGCCGCCGACGGTCCGCGTCACGAGCCGGCGTCACGGCACCAGTCACGGCGGTACGTCACACGGCACTGCGTCACGGCACGGGACGCGCTCACGGGCGGATCGAATGACGCGCGCGGCTCACAGGACCGAGTCACGGGAGCGAGTCAGCGCGGCGCACCACCGGACATGGTCCGAGTCGGCCGCCACTGAGACGGCTGCCACCGGCACGGGTCGGTCCGTGAGCTCTCCGCTCGGCTGCCACACACCACCGCCGCCGCCGCCGCGGCCTCTACTGCAGGCGAGCAGGCTCGGCGCGCTGCGGCTGCGGCCGGCCGCGCTCGGGCTGCGTCAGCGGCACACTGCCGGCCGGTGAGGTGACACAGCCCCGGCAGCCCGGCGGCGGCGGGGGCGGCTGCAGCTGCGACGGCACGTCACACCGACCCTCAGCAGCCAGCGGCGACGGCGGCCGGCCGGCGCACTGCCGCTCCGAGCCTCAGCCCGGTCTGCAGAGACCCGTCAGGTGGTCGACAGGTCACCGGAAGAGCGACTGCTGAGTGGTGGCTGACGTAGGAGTACTTACGGCAGCCGCGGAAAGCCGCACAAAACAAATTAACTGCGATCGGAGCGGAATTAACCGGAGAGCTGGTGTCGTAGCTCTGGCACGGACGTTGGCGTGTCGGCTGAAATTTACGGCCGACTGCCGAGAGCAGGGAGCGGCACACAAAGCTCATCGGGTGACGCGCATCCATTTCTTTCCGTCCTCCTCCTTCGACAGCCGCGGTGAGGCAGGCAGCCCGCTAAGCCTCCAGTTTTTAACGGCAGCGCCGGAATGACACACCAGGAAAAACGAACGCGAAAACCAAAACGGAGACGGAAACGGAAATCAAAACGGAAGCGGAGGCCGTGCTCGGTTTTCCATTCCCCAGTTTTTGGCAGCCGTTGGCTTTCTGTTGCATCAGGATGGTGAGAGCGTCAACTGGTAACAAGAAAATGACACCCGGCCCGGGGGCGCGCGGCTGTGCAGCTATTTTGGAGCGGCGCGGGCACGCGCGAGCGGGCGACACGGCCGTCGCACGCCGTCGCCGCCGATACGAGAGCGGCGCGGGCCTGCCAGGAGCGGCGGCGCGAGCCGCGCTGGCGATGGCGGTGCGAGATACGGGAATACCGGGCCTCGGAGACTGACAGCTGACAAAACAGCCAATGTCCCCGAATACCGGCCGCCAAGGTGGCGAGACGACGCGATGGGCGCGGCGGCGGCGCGAGAGAATTGGAATAGACGGGGGCGGCGGTCCGCGACACTTCACACAGACGGGAGCAGAGATCACTGAGACTTCACACAGACGGGAGCAGAGACCAAGGATATGTACTGCGCAGAGACGAGAGCAGAGACCAGCAATACAGCGCAGACGATAGCGGAGCCCAGCGAGACTGCACACAGACGAGAGCAGCAGAGGTGCGGACGGGAAAGCATCCAGTCACGCCATTGATTGAACAACAATTGACGTTTGGTTATCAGCCTCGGCAGAAAGTGCGATATCGCTGTCAACAATTTATCATCGAAGAAAGGTGTGGCGTCATCACATTACTAGAGTTTCATATCAACATCTATAAAGTCGGCTTTCCCTACAAAGGAACACAAATCACGGCAAAAATAGACCAATTGGACCAAGCTGCCTGGCTAAAGGAAAGTATGAGCAAGGAGGCGGGCATTTGGATAGACGACACCGGATACAAATATTCCCGTAAAATATTTTACGCAGAAGACTGCAAGGTTTTCCATTGATCACGTCAGCGTTTTATAATTAGCAACGGAAGTTTGAATCATAATCGGCTACAGGTCGGCCCACAAAACTCCTGGCCAAGCCCAATGAAACAGTCAGTGCCCCACCTCACTCACTCGTACCAAAAGCCGCACGTCATAGGTTCGCCTGGTGTTCACCTTTCACGAAGGCGACTCGAGTCAAAAACTCGCCGATGGGAGGCACTGAACCGGCCGCAGGTACGACAGGTTGTGCAGGTGCACCACTCTCCACCCTCCCCTCCCCTCTCACCGTTCATCGCACTAAGAAATGGTCGCTGTGTCCTGCGCTATCTTCGTGCACGTGCGCGCGAGCGGTGTGCGTGCTTTGGCCGATGGCCTGCCCGCTGAGGGGTGGCCAGCGACGGGCGGCGGCGTCTCACAGGGCTGCCGTGGCCGATCGGGCGCGGCGGCAGCTCAAAGGGCGCCGCGGGCGGGGAGGAGGCGGCCAAGTGGCGGCTGACAGGGGCGGCAGGCGGTGACGTGGAGAGGGTGGTAGCTGAGGTACTGGAACACACAGTCACGCCCAGCACAACACTGCGTGGGCCGCACTGACGGCAGAAGACAATTAGCTGGCTACGAGGCGTTTACCGCGTGCAATGTGCATGCAAAAGGGCCTAAGCTGAATCGTCCAAAGCGTTACTACGGAGCCAGTGCTTATCACGTGGGCAAGAAAACCGCAGGACGCTTTTCGCTCACCCGAAATTCTCCCGTTCACAGTGGTCATCACTCATATGATAACCAGAAGGTTTCGATGTTCGCTGTGGAATAGTCATTCTGACCAGACAATAGGACTGTCACCGCTGACCTCCAGCTGGCTAGAGTTCCTCTGCTACAGACAGACACGATAGCGGGCTCCGATTCACCGTGTCCGGCTTCCTGTCGGCTCCGAGCTCCGCGGCCCGCGGAAGTGAGTCGGCCGCAGCCGCTCACATGACTCCATACCGTCCATCACAGACACCCAACAACTTCCCGGCCGTCACGAGCGCCAGGCGTGGCCGCTCCCACGGACGGCAGTGGCGCGTGCGAACACGGTGCCAACAGGCGCACTCGTCGGCAAATCAGATTTACGGTATGGCAGAGCGAGTGGGTTGGTGCACGGCGGCCCAGCGGCTCGGTAAAGAGACGGTGACGCGTCCGTGGCTTATGGTCGATGGAACAACACAGAGTCCATAGACATCTTACGGCGCTAGTCCTGGAAGTAGGTGACATCCCCTGTCTTTCTCCACGGGGTCGGTCGCGGGCATCCGTCATCCCGCTCAGACCACACATCAGCTTCCGTTCTCAACCGTGACAGTCACTAGGTCCCCTTTATCACGGAGACTAGGGTAGGGAAGGGTGAGGATATGAATTACGCACAAGGCGAGCAGCTGTGCCAGAGGAGCGCTCCCGGCCAGCGCAATCAACTCTCGACAAGGCCACCAAGCTACCTGAGTGGGTACAACCGCGGGCGCTGGCGATTATACTAATCCACCGGTACAATGGTTATCGGCACCACGAACTATCAGGCAGCCTTTGCGACAGTGCACGCCGTGACCCGGTGACCAGAGAACCGTATCAGACGACCCGGATTAACACAGTCACATCACAGTGCAATCACTGACACAGTCCGAGTCGACACACACCGCAGCAAACGGCCGAGCCAAGGCGATCGGAATGCTCGCAAATGTATGTGTGCATATAAAGTGGGCCGTCGCATCGGCCTGGTCCCAAACTGGGCTGGGGGTAATCGCCGGCGCGTTACCCTTGGCCGGGTCGTCGCCGGCATTGCGTAACGCCGCCTGGCTCCGTAGCACTGAGCTAATACGGCACTGGTGGAGAACGGTCGCCGCCGGCGCGCTGCAGCTAGGAAGTGACACTGCCGCAGGCGGGTCGTCACACACTACCCACACCAGAGTGTGGGTCAGCCGGTCAGTGACAGGGGAGAGTGACCGGTCACACACTGCCCAGAGGCACGTGCCGACTGCCGACCTCAGGGGCAGGACGACCCCAGCCAGCGCCTATCTAATCCGATCAGCTGACTGGCTCCGCCACGGTACCCACGGTGAAAAAAGCAGCCAGAGCAGCCGAACCTCATCAGACCGGCACGGGAGCGGGCTGACTTTGAAGGCATGCTATGGGTTAGCGGCTTTTGTTTTAGAGCTGCGCTATCTGGAGCAGCGACGGCACACGCATCAGTCGCTGGATAATCTGCCTTAAAACCAGTCGGAGCACCAAACCAGCTGCGAATAATGCCATACAAAGGTCGCGCCAGCAGTAGCAACTCTACACGAGGAACGAATCGTGGTGAAATCAGGCCTCTCACAAACAGTAATTAGCCCCTTCTGTTGTTGCACTTCATTGTTTGCTGCTTTGATTCAGGCTGTTCAGTGTTGACTGCCATGAAGTTACGGACATTAACATTTCATTCACTGGAGTATCGCAGTGAAACCGGCCCTGCCACATTGCGCAGAGACTGGTCCACATATCCCCGCACAGCGGCTTTGAAGTGGGTTTTCCGGTCGGGCCGGCGCCGTCGCTCGCGGGGCCACTGCTCGTCTGCGGCGGCCGGTGCCAACTCCGGCCTGGACAGGGTCAGGTGCGTGTCCGGCCACCGAGACGGCGCCGACAGCGCGCGCTGTCAACTCGCCTGGCCAGAGGCGGCGGGTGTCCCTCCGTCGCAGTCTGAGAGGTGATGGAACGGCACGGTCCGACAAGGCACGGACACAGACCGACAGTGGCGGGACAGACCCACAAGGCTCGGACGAGCATGGCTGGCAAAAAAAGACAAGGCATCCGACTAATGAGGCAGACTTATGAGTCACCTGTTACACCCGGCAGTGTCTCTGGTAGTCGTGGCCGCGTCCCCTAGCCGCTCCCGTCTCTATTCAGGGGCTGTTCCAAGCAATGTAAGTGAACGGTAGGTATCTCACGAGATTTACCTTGTCACATGCGTCCATTGGAAAACTCGCCCCATAAGCACCACCGCGCTGTGACAGTGAAAGGCCGTACGTCAGACGCTCTGCACAGCGTGACTATCTGGCACGGCTACATGGCCGGCTACACGGTGGTTACAAGGCGAGGTAAATCACAATCCTTTTGGGGGCAGTCGGTTGTGACGCACCTCTATTACATAAATCACCAGCGTGCACAGCGCCGCAGAGACCCAAAAAGGGCGACCAATAATCAGCAGGCACCCCTAGATTGAAAGCACATGTAGGTAACTTTCCAGCTAGCGTGACAGTAAACACAAAAAGGCGCTGGCAGGTTTTCGACGTCGTGTGTGCCTAATTTCCTGTTTGTTTTCTTTCACAGTGACCAGGAATGAAGGAGCCACGCCATAGTTGCAGTCAAAGCAGAACCTTTCCTCAAAATCAGAGTACAACGTGACAGAAGAAACTGTACAGACATTTGCTGCGCTCACCACACGCTAGTTCAGCGTAACGCGTTGTCATATGCCCAGAGTTGCGTGCAGTTGTATTACGACGCAACTTCGCTTGCTGCAATATCTGATAAAATGTGCAAAGACGCAAGATTTAAGCATTAAACAATAAGAAATAAAACTTCAATACCTGTACAGAACTTAAATTTGACGGTCATAAGATCATAGTCCATCTCCTCCGACACATTCCGTGGGCAGCCAGGCCCATTTTCGTGACCAGCCCGGCCTCTTGTCCATGGGTAGCGGGCACTCTGGCCTTTTCCGTGGACAGCCGGTCCATTTTCCGTGGACAGCCCAGCCCTTTCAGCCGACATCTGTCGCTCACGCGCCGAGTGCCACGGACCCAGTCTGGCCGCTCGGCTCCCAGCTGACGAAACTCAGCCGGGCCCGGACGGCGTCCCGCCGCTCTGACAACACGCCGTCATATTTTGGCACGGACCACGCGGCCGGCCACCGCCGCTCGGTCACTCGCGGCCCTCTGAGCGGTACAGGTCGCTCTGTCTGGGCACACTGCGCCTAGCCAGACCCGGCTCCAGCTACCTTCAGGCTACAGCGCCTCCACAATCACCGGAAGACACAGGTCCTGCCGACAGCCGCAGCGCACAAGCGGCAAAATCGTCCTCCCTGAGCTTGTTTCTCGCATCGTCCCTATTCGCTCCCCCGACACCAAACGACCACTGCTCTCGTCTCTACCATCTCCCTTGGTAGGTGCTTGATTCTGCCTCTCCTCGCCGCCACGAGCCCCTCTCTCCAATCTCAACAATCCTCGCCGGTCAACAGTGGATAAGGCAGCTATCGAACGGCTACCGAACCGACCGAGTTGTCCTCGCTTTGGACTGCGGGACGTCCAGTATTGTTCCGAGCCTGGGATCGCTGTTATAAATGGTGCCTTTCGTGGCGTCGCATGAAGACCGGTATGGTAATGGCGTGTATTTAAGTCTACTGACTGGGGCGGTATCAGTAAGCCTATATTTGTCGGTAATCGACCTTCACTTATCGTACTCAGTCCACACATGACTCACAGGCAAAACAGACCCAGCGCACACAAACCTAATCAGGTGGTACAGATCACGACAAAGCCTAGCGGTGACCGTGGTCGCCTGGTCACGGTCGCCCCGTGCCCCAGAGCCCCGCAGCCCTGTCTGAGGGAGCCCGCCCCCTATCTGATGTAGCCCGCGCCCCGGCCGGCTGGCGGCGCCGCTCACCTGTGCTGCTGCTGATGCTGCTGCTGCTGGCGCGGCCACAACAGCTGCACGGCCACGGGCCGCTCGTCACCGGCCAGCCGGCGCTCCTTGCACTCCCTGCCGTGCTCGTCGCCGACCACCTCGGCCAGCTCGAAGGCGGCCGGCTCGGGCAGCTGCAGCTTCTCGGCGATGCACAGCACTATCTCGGCGGCCGAAGTGGCCTTGCTGGCCTGGATGCTGAGCGACTCGTAGTGAGAGCTGAGCGCGCCCACGAACACGTCCACGATGTAGCGCTGCTCGTCGGCCATGGCGCGGCTGCGCGGGCCGCCAGCACGCGGCGCGGCCGGCCGGCCGACTGGCGCGCCGCGCGCCGCCTGTCGACACACGGACACACGACGGACAGCGCTCAGTCGCGGAGACGGCGCGCCGACTATCTATAGCGTGCCGGCCGTGTCACTACACTGCCGACGGTACTGTGGACAGCACCGGTGTCCGCTGATGTCAGCTGTGATGTGGACAGATGTCAGCTGATGTCGGGGACAAGCAATGTGGACACATGTCAGCTGATGTCATTATGTGGACACATGTCAGCTGATGTCGGGGACAAGCAATGTGGACACATGTCAGCTGATGTCGGGGACAAGCTATGTGGACAGATGTCAACTGACGTCGGACACAAGCAATGTGGACACAAATCAGCTGATATCAGGGACAAATAATGTGGACAGATGTCAGCTGATATCAGGGACAAACAATGTGGACCGATGTCAGCTGATGTTGGGGACAAGAGACATGGACTCACGTCAGCTGTCGGGGACAAGCTATGTGGACAGATGTCAACTGACGTCGGAGACAAGCAATGTGGACACAAATCAGCTGATATCAGGGACAAACAATGTGGACAGATGTCAGCTGATATCAGGGACAAACAATGTGGACCGATGTCAGCTGATGTCGGGGACAAGCAATATGAACATATGTTAGCTGATGTCGGGTTAGAGCGGACAGATGCCAGCTATTAGGTGGAAACAAGTCAGATGATGTCAGAGACAACGTGGTCAAACGTCAGATGATGCGGGAGGCAAGCAATGTGGACTGATGTCAGCTGATGTCGAGTGTAATGTGGGCAGTTACCTATCAACTGATGTGTGATGTGATGTGATTTGGGTATGTGGTGTGTGATGTGGGCAATTATCAGCAGTAATGTCGAGTGTGACATTGGCGGATGTCAGCCGCCGGGTGGCGGTTTGACATGTCTACGTTGGCGGACCGCGGGGGTGTGTTGATCTAGGTCCCAGACTGGGTCACCAGTGGCGCACAGAAAACTCCAGGAACGGCGCGTCGTGTAGATCAAGGGAGCACGCGGAGAACAGAGGCGGCCGCGGCTCTGTGGAAGCCGTTTAGCCCAGCCGGGGGCTGCGGGCAGATGATGCGCCACTGTCGCCGCCGCGCCAATACAAAGACGAGGAGCGGGTCGGCGGCCCGTCAGGAATAGCGTCCCACCGGGGACAGCCGCGACAGGCGACATGCATTTACCGCCACTGGCCGCTCTCCAGCGGCCGACACGCGAATTATTCAACTATAATAGACGGAGCTGGCGTCAACGATGGACTTTGACGCGTAAAACGACCCGAAATGGAGAGATTGACGAGATGGGAGGCGTGCCCGGAGTTAGACTCAGGTCTCGCCTGTACCAGCACCACGTCTAAGAACGCACAAAAATAATAGCAAATTAACTGAGAAAAGGTGATAATGATGGGGTGACTTACTCTTAGATATGAGAACAGCTCAACCGCAAAATTAAGCTCAAATCATCCCCTCATTTGACCAATAACGATCAAATAAATAAAAAATAAACCAATCGAATAAACCAATGAGTACTGAGCAGCCTTTTTCCTTTGCAAACAACAAAAGACATGATAATGTCACCAAAATGCGTGGTCATATATTTCGCTCCCTGTACCCAGAAGCACTCCACCTGAAGCGAAATAGCGCTGTGGATTACGCTATCGGGTCTACGCTATACTCTTTAGGTATGTCCTCATCAAATGCTCAAATATGTGACCCGCCCCATCGTTTACAGTTGATGAGCAATGAGCGGGCATTGAGGGTTGCTGAGCAGTGAGCAGGTCACCAATTTCCGACTTTGGGAGCGCGTGACACTGGACACACGACCACTGGATCGTCTGTCATGGGGCCGACCGGTCGCGAGACTGTCCCCCCTTCCCCCCCCCCTAGTTACACACCACCGGACCTGACCGACCCCTGTGAGACGATACTCCCAGTCTCCCGGCTCAGACAAACCCCGATACGCCCCGAGAGCGCTGTCGGGTCGCGGCGGACGCCGGCCGCTCGGACCGGAAGCGCCGACGGCTATCGGCTCCTGCACTTCCGGCCTCGGAGTTCCGCCAGCGGCGACCGCCACGGAGCCACTGACGGGCACCGGAGTCCAGTGTTGGAAACGGGGCCCCCTCCTGATTCCAGGCGGGTACAAAGGCTTTTGTTTTCATCAAAATAAAATAAAAATACTTCAGGGACCGACAACTTCAAGTTATATAACCCTATATGATAAAATGCATTAACTACCCCAGCTTTGCACAATTGTCCACCCCTGAACACAACTAGTGTGAAATTCAGAATCAGGACCCCATAATACCCCTAATCTCAAAAGATTTTCATTCATTCTAGAGGTACAGGTTTAAGATTTCCATTCAGGCGGTTTACCAGGTTCAGCAGGAGGTACAGCTACTCCTGACATCTCGCTCACTGACCTGGGCTGGATAACAGCCAATGATCAAGGACTTAGAATCTGACAGGTACAGTCCACAGCAGAAGTAAAGTGGGGTTTCAGTCATGGGTATGTTCTGCTTCTGAAGCTTAGGAATGATTAGCCAGACTACAATGAAACTTTGAATGTAGCTTATATGTATCGTCACCCTTGCAGCTGCAACTTTAGCTATTGACATCTTCTTTTCGATCACTCCGCATTAAACAATCGCCAGTTAACCCGCGCCCTGCTGGGGGGGGGGGGTTGAACACCCCCCCCCCCCCCTTGTGGTTTTTTCCAAATTCCGTTTTTGGTACACCTTATTATACATCAATTCTACACATGTTGTGAAAATTTCAGACCAAGGTCATTCAAGGTCAGGTCACCAGGTCACTTTAAGTGACCTCACCTCATAAAAAGTTTCAATGTCTGTCATAGCTACACCGAGTGACCGATCGCTTTGAAACTTTCAGCGATTGCTAAGAGCAATAGCATGTACAAAATGTATGTCTCAGAATTTTGATATCGATGACCTAAGGTCAGGTCAATTTTGCGACCTCCCCATTATAAAAGTCAATGGGAGAAAATTGAAATGCGCCTCTTTTGGACGAAAGACATTATAAACACTCCCAAACACCGAATTACAAGTGGTTTAGACACACTGAACATGAAAAATGAAAATGGTGTCCGTGACCCTTGTTTATGCCCTGAGGTCATCTTAGGTCACGAATGGTATCTAACAGTTTTTCGCAAATAACTTTTGATAGAGGCATGCTAGAGCGATGAAAACGCCTTAGATGTGTTCAGCTCGACGATACGGATCGACTGATATGCAACATGACCCTTTCCGGTCAGGTCATGACCTTGACCTGAGGTCAAAATTTCCAGAGCAGGGGGGCCAGCACGGAGCCCTGGGCCAGACCCTGGGGGAACAGGCGGCTGTCCGAGAAGGATGTCTCCCACCGCACCCGTCCCCGTCTGTCGCGGAGTGTGGCCATGATCCACCTGGTTACACAAGCGGGCGTACCCAGACGGGCCAGCTTGGCGGCCAGTCCTGCGTGCCACACGCGGTCATAGGCACGCTGGAAGTCCAGCAGCACCAGGGCGGATCGGTTGGGGCTCTTGGCCTCGAAGCCGTCGAAGATGCTTTGAGTCATCTTGATCAGTTGGTCGTTAGTGTTGTGCCCCTTGCGGAAGCCGGCTTGGTTAGGGTCCATCTTGTGGTGGGCTTCCAGCCAAGCTTGGAGTCGCCGTTGGGCCAGTCGCTCCGCGAGTTTCCCGATGCAGGAGAGCAGGGAGACGGGCCGGTAGCTACCGGGGGCGCTGGCGGGCTTCCCCTTCTTGAGGATTGGTACGATAGTGGCTCGCCTCCAGGCTGCTGGGGTTTCGCCGGAGCGCCATGACGTGTTCAGGAGGTGGAGTAGCATCCTCTCCGCCGTCGGGCCCAGTTGTCTCAGCATCTCGTTGGACACCTCGTCCTGGCCGGGAGCGCTGCCGAGCTTCAGCTTGCCTATGGCGTTCTGTAGCTCTCTCCTGGAGAAAGGGGAGCACAGTCCTGTCTTCAGACCATTGCATTAGCAGGGGCCGGTGGCGCGTCTAGCCTCTTTGTTGATTTGTCGGTCAGCGTGTTTGTCCAGTTTGATCCGGGAGACCGCGGCGTATTCCTTGATGAAGAGGTTCGCCTTTTGTTTGTCGGTAACGGCTGGGCCCGAGGGCGGGGTTGGGCCCCTCTGCTCTCGTTGGATGGACTCCTTAGGCTTGGGGATCCGTCTTCCGTCTAGGTTTCGAATGATTCTCCACAGGTCAGCGTCCGGTCTGAGGTTTTTCAGCGTCTCGTCCAGGTGGGCTCTCTTCTCGGCGGTGATCACCTTGTCGGCTTCGGCTCGCGCCTGCTGGTATGCCTCCATGTCGGCCCTGGTGCGGGATGGTTGCGTGGCCGTCCGGAGGGCTGCATCTCTCGCCTTCACTGCCTCTTCGCATTTATCGCTCCAGAAGGGGCCCTTCGCGCTTCTGCCGTTACCAAACGGTATGTGTTTCCGTGCACTCGACGTGATGGCTTTCGTGATTTGTTGGTTGAGCTGGTTGATGGGGGTGTCCACGTTGATCTCAGACATCTTCTTTTCCAGGGACTCCCTGAATCCCGTCCAATCTGCTTTACGGAAGGAGAACTTCCCCCTGCCTCGGCGGGTCGGCGGCAGGTCGGCGGTCAGGGTGGTCCTGATCGGAAGGTGGTCGGACCCGAGGTTCGGTTGAGTGCTCCACTCCGCCGTCGCTCCGACATCAGCGGTGGCCAGAGTGATGTCGGGAGTGGAGAGTCCGCCCGTGGCTGGGTTGACGCGGGTGTGAGAGCCGTCGTTGAGAATCAGCAAGCCAGAGTCCGTGGTCCACTCCTCGATCTGGAGGCCAAGATGTGAGGGACGCTGGTGGTGATCCCACGAGTCGCTGTGGGCGTTTACGTCTCCCATGATGATGCTGCTGGTTGGGGGCGAGAGTCTGGTGAGCTCGAGTGACTGTTCTTGGGTTCCTTGTCCTTCCATCCATCTAGCCGGTGGGCTGTATATGTTCACGATGTTTATGGTCCTGTCTGATGTGTGTATGGCTACGGCTCCGATGTAGGTCGAGCAGTCTCTCTCGGGTCGGTATGGTGCCGGTAGTGGGTCGAAGGCGAGGTCGTTCCGGGTCAGGATCGCCACGCCCCCCTTGGCCCGCTCCAGGCGCGTACCGTCACGGTACGGGCCGAGCAGGGGCGGCGGGGGAGTGGTTCCCGTGTTGCGCTCGCGGCTCGGAGAGGTCACACTCCTTCGCTCCGTCCCCGGGGGCTCCCCATCACGGTCGGGGGTCCCGGGCGTTCGTTTGTCGGTGCAGGCTCTCTTGTTCCGGCAACCCCGGCAGCGGCGTTCCGGCGGCTCGCCCCTGGCGCGACAGGTCCTGGGTCGCGGTCCGCCGGGCCGAGGGGGGTTCGAGGCCTCCGCCGGGTCCCGAGCTTGCCCGTCCCGGACGGCCGGCGCGCGCGTCGTCCGGTCGGTCACCGGAGAGATAGGCGGCCCCAGGTCTGGGGGGTCCAGGTTGCGCTCGGGCTGCACCGGCTCGTCCGCCCGGACAGCGACCGTGTAGCCGAGTCTCAGGAGCTCCGCCGGGAACGGCAGGTCCGGCGGTAGGGTTGTCTCCTGGAGGGCGACCACGTGTGGCCTCTCGTCAGCGATCCTTTTTGCCAACTCCGTTGCCCTCGCCCGCAGTCCATTGCAGTTCAGTTGGAAGATGGTGAGGTCTTGTTTCGGTGATCCGGTTGGTCGCTGTCTGGTCGATCGAGGTTCGCGGCTTGGGGTGGCAGGTGGGTCCGGTCTGTGAGGTCCGGGCTGTCCGTCTCGGGGGTGATGTCGCCGGGTGGGAGGCCGCGCTCGCTGGGCCCCGTTGCGGTCGGGTGCGACTTCCCCGCCGCATGGGCCGGTCGGCGCGGCGCGGCCTGCCCGGTTAATCATCGTTCAGCGTCCCTGGGCCCAGCCCAGGGACGCAGCAGGTCGCAGGTTGCAGACAGGTTGTAGACTTTGGTGGAGACGACTGGAAGATCGGAGCACTTCGCCACCAGATTGGTGCGCGGGCTCGCCACGGGCAGGCGGCTCCGATGAGTCCAAAACGACGTGCTCCGGGAGGGAGTTCCATAGTCTCACACCGCGCACCGAGAATGACCTACGCCTGACATCAGTCCGCGAGCGGGAATGGAAAATCTTAAAGCAATGTCCGCGCATGCCTAACTGAGGAGGTAGAGTGAACAAGTCAGCGGGGGACACCGCACATTTGCCATGGAACACCTTCCAGTACTGAATCATATCAGCCCTTAGCAGTCTGCCTTGAGTTGAATACAAGTTCAGCGATGAGAGCCGGGACCGATAATCCAGACTCGACAGGCCAGCGATATGCTTGGTCCAGCGACGCTGGACCGACTCCAGAGCGCGCAGGTCCCCCAGGTACCCAGTGTGCCACACACACGAGCAGTACTCGATAACTGGTCTTATGTGAGTACGGAAAAGTGTCAGCATCAAGTCCGGAGATCGGCACACCGTGCTCCTCAGGAAGTTTTGAGAAAGACCTGCGGCCTTGTGGACAGTAGCGGATATGTGGTCGTGGAATTTGAGGCTCGAGTCCACCAGTACTCCGAGATCCGGATGGGAGGGGACAACTCGAATCGGGGAATTATCGATGTCATACACTGGAGGTGGAAGAGATTGGGATTGAGCCTTGCTCTGAAAACGTATGACCACACATTTGTCACGGTTCAGGCGAAGGTCCCATGACGAAGAAATACGGTGCAGGGCAGTGATGTCCTGTTGACAAAGCGAGGAGGCATGGTCATATGCGTCTGCTGAGCTGTGGGCAACTTTCATGTAAAGCTTCAGATCGTCAGCGAAAATCTTGTGACTAGATGCGAGACTGCTACCAATATGGTTAATTAAAACTAAAAACAAAATCGGACCAAGGACCGAGCCCTGTGGGACCCCACTGGACACGGGGCGAGTTTTGCTCAGTACACCTTTCACTGACACAGACAGAGATCGACCAATCAGAAAATCTTCAATCCAGTAGATGAGGGGCTCTGCTTTTGGTACACTTCATAATACATCTTTTCTGCACAAGTTGTGAAAATTTCAGACACAGGTCGATCAAAGTCAGGTCACCAAGTCACGTCATGTCACCTTAGGTACTATAGCTCCGAAAAAGTTCCATTGCTTGTCATAGCTACACCAGTCACCAACTGAATGGTCGCTTTAAAACTTTTGACAATTGATAAGAGTAGAAGTATGTAAAAAAAATAATAATATCACAGAATTTTGAGATCAAAGACCTAAGGCCAGGTTAATTTTGTGACTTCTCCATAATAAGTCAATGGAAGAAAAATTATAATGTGCCTCTTTTGGAGTGACATCGTTTTTAACACTCCCAAACATCGATTTACAGGTAAAAATGACACACTTAATAATAAAATTGCACCTGTGAGTCATGACCCCTTCTGTGCCCGAGGTCATCCAGGTCCCAGCAATTTCTATAATAACCTTTGATAGTCATGCTAGAGCAATGAAAACATGTTTTCATTGCTCTAGCTCTAGCTTGAAGGTGCACCTTGATGTGTTCAGCTCAATGATATGAATACAAAACATGCAATATGACCTTTTTTGCTCAGATCATGACCTTATCCTGAGGTCAAATTTTCAAAATGACCTTCCAAGGTCAAATTTTAGATCATTTGATGCATCTTGGCAAGAGCCAAGAGGAACACAGTGTTGGCAAAATGTTGAGCCTTTGTTCAGTCAATGGTTGTTACTGAAAACCATTTTTCTTAAAAACTGCTATTCTTAGAGTTTATCCCTTTGGAGGCTAGGCAAACCACTGATCTTAGGTCAAATCTGGGGACATGTTAACATAAGAATGTTAAAAGAGTAATCAAATGCACTTTTTCATGGTACTGTAGCTCTAGTGGTTCTCAAGTTATGCTACAGTTTGTCAAAAAATGTTGAAACAGGTAAACTTGGACCTTTAAATACCTCTGACAGTACCTTTGACCTAGCCTGAAAAAAATTATCCATGTAGGTATTTTTGGTTTCCCCATCATTTTTATTGCTCTTTTGAATGTCACTTACCTGGTGTAGCTATGTGCTCAGTCCAGGAGTTAGATAGGGGCATGAAAATGCCCATCCCCTAGCATGCCATGGAAAACTCATCACCAGCATGGCACAAGTTAACACTTGTAAACTATGGCATGCTTCATAATCACCACTGTTTAGTCAGTTCAAGAGCATTTGTCTTGAACTGACTACCTGCTAGTTGCTACCTAAAACAAAAAACACATATTTACTTAAACTCAAACCTTTGAATGGATGGATTTACATAGCCGGACTCAGGAGTCTAAGCTAGCACGTACTTGTTGCATAGACCCCCAACCCCTACCTACCATCCAAACTCATAATTCCAAGGTAACAGAAGAATTTAGATGCCAAAGTTTAACCTGCCCTTCAAAAGTAGCTATCATGCTATGGCCTGTCCCGCTCAACTGACTTAAACTGGCAGAGGCGGCTCCTACCAACCGCAGGCCATCCAAATCGGGAGTTTCAAATATCTAGTGCTGAGGCAACTCAAGCCCAGCCCCAGCCCAGGCTCTCGTCTCACTACTGAAAGCCCAATGCTCTTACCATCTGAGCTACAGGACAGGCTCAAACAGGTGCATCAGCCAAATAATGATTAAGGTGTTCAGTGAACGGATCAAAGCCATCTAAAAGCACTAAAACGAATTGTAGACAAAAGCGACTTACCGTGGATTTCAAATATATTATAAACACCGAATGAATCTTTCTACCTTCAGCGACTCAGACATACTGGTGGGAATAACTGCTTAGGATTATTGACACAATCTTTAACCTCAAAGCTCGCAAATAAAATGCGGGAACTACGACACATATGAACTCCCAGCAGTGTGTATATTACACGCGCGCCATAATTAGCCGTAAAATCGTGAGCGATCAAGGCACAATATTTTCATTGTGTAATTTTAAAATCTGTGACGCAATCATCAAGGTCGTTTCTGAACCAATCAAATAGGCAGATTTAAAGTGAGCATTTGAGCCGCAAATTTTTGCTTTCTGTTTAGATGCATTTTTGTAAACTTAAACTATTGCTTTGTGTATTTTCTGTTGAATTTAATTTAATTCTTACAAAAAAGGAAGAATGAAGCACCATTCCCTTTGTTGTGATTACAAAAACAACTGAGTTTATACGTCATAATATAAAGGTGGCGCAACACAGTTGAGGTTTGAGTTCTTTTTCGGTTCTTAGCAAGGCAGTATATACCCGTTCTTAGTAACTGTTGGTGTGCTGTTGGTGTGTAAATCAGAGTATATAGAACACCGTGTAAATTGCATGCGCATGTACCCCATACATCTATGGTATTTGGCGTGGTATTTGGGGATTGGGTGTAGTGAGCGTGTAGTTTAAATATTTACCGATATTTACCAATGCACTGTGCAGGCCTGGTGCACTGCAGGCAGTTCAAGTTATCACAGGGAGAGAACTTTTCTCACAGTTCTATATTGATATAACCTACCGTGGTGCAGACGTTAAACCTCTGCACAATAATACATGCATGCAATTAATTATGTGTTTATCGTGGGATTTCATTTGGTTTGTATGATTGATGCCTGATGTGTGATAAAATACTTCCATGCTGTTACAGTATTTCAGGTATATGAAGAAAGTGGTAGCAGTGCTTGAAGTTATTTGGCAAGAAGAAAGCATTTTACGATGACATCTGAATCAGTAGCAGACAAGGATGAGCCAAATAAGTCATCAACTGAAATTCTATCTGAGCTGTTTGATATGTTTGTTAATGAGGACCCTCCATTAAATGAATCTGATAAAAATGGCTCATCAGAATCGGGCAGTGATTCTGATTCATCCAATACAGAACAAGCATCTGATGCATCTGAGCCACCTATGCTTAAGCTAGCAGAGACAGATAATGTTGAGCAGGATGAGTCAAAAACAACAGAAAAGAAAAAGAAAGATAAAAAGAAGAGCAAGCACAAACATAAGCATAAACACAAGAAAAAGAAAAAGAAGCATAAGCACAAGTCCAATGACTCAAAAATAGCTGATAATGACTCCAACGAAAAGAAGAAGAAGAAAAAGAAAAAAGATAAAAAGAAGACCAAGGATGAAAGTCCTGGTGCTCCTCAAAAGCCAAAAAAGAGGAAGCACTCCAGTCTTTCCACTGAGGATTGTGAAAAGTCCAAAACAAAGAGGTCGCGGTCTCGTTCGCCGAAGGCCAGACTGGTCAGTCCCAGTAAGCCTGCCGTCGCCGAGGACGTGTCGACAGGCCGCTCGGCGCCACGTGCCGACCGCTCTCCGCGCGCCAAACGCCGACACCGGTCCTCGGGCGGTGCGGACGGCAAGGAGCGGCGCCGGCACCGCTCGGCCCGCAGTCGGAGTCGGAGTCGGAGTCGGAGCGGCAGCTGCGGCGGGACTCTGACGGAGCGCCGGCGCCGCAGCCGCTCCAGCCGGCGGAGGTCGGAGGCGGAGCGGTGCGGGTCGGTGGAGGAGCCGGTCGTGGACTCCGGCGGCGGGTGGAAGACGGTGTCCAGTCCGAGTCCGCCACCGGCCGGGTCCGCGGAGTCGCCGAGCAGTCCGGCCGCCGCCCCGCCGGCCCGCACCGGCGGCTGGACCACCCTTCCGGCCGCCGAACCGACCGAGCGCCGCGAGACCTCGGAGGGCGCCGCGGACCCGGCGCCTGCCCCCGAGACGGTGTCGCCGCCGACAGCCGCCGCTCCGCGGGAGTCGGCTGCACCGGTGGAGTCGTTGCCGCTGCCTCCGGAACCAGCGGGTGCGCCGGCAGCGACCGATACCGGATCGGAGGAGCAGCCCCCACCTCAGAAAGGTAACGTCGTACGCCGGCTGTGGTGCAACGTAAAGATTCAGTTAATCGTCACATGGTACGTCATAACAATGGCCGATGCCAGAAAGCTCAAATTCTGATCTTTTCTGGGTTGAACGAAGACTAATACAGTGTTGATGCATGTTTTGGAGAAAGTGCTATATTTACGCGTGCAAATATTGTTTAACATTCCCTCAACCTCGATGGCGACGTGCTCATTCCGCCTGCCCATCCCCCGTTCTGGGGCTGGCGTATGGTGCCCCCTTACCCCATCCCATCAGCGGCCCCGGATCCGGCCAGCTGGCAGCTGCCAGGCGCGTCTCTGATAACTCACTGTCCCTTTCAGCGGCCGCGGAGCCGGCCGGTCGGCAGGCGCGGCGCGGTGCCACCATCGTGATCCGCTCGCTCAAGCACTCTGCGGTGTTTGAACAGGCAGAGGAGGAGGCTCGCCGCCGAGAGGCGGAGCGGCAGGCGCGCTACGAGGACGGCGAGATCAGCGACTCGTCCTCCGACGCCGCCGGGCCGGCCGATACGCCAGGTGCGGCGGACGGTGGGAGACTGCGGGATGGTGGTAGGAGAGACTGTAGAGGAGACGGCGGGCGGGTGGGGGTGGGGAGACTACGGGGCAGCGGGGGTGGACTGCGGGACGGCTAGTGGGCACACTGGACGGTGGTGACCTACCGGGCCCCATTTGGAGGCTCGGTTTTCGACCATTGTTCGACGGGACGTCCCGGTAAATGGAGAGAGCGCTGGTAGAGTTACTGGGGGAACAGTGACTGGTGCTGATTGGGTTGCAGTATAGGAACTCTGGGCACTGCACACAATATAAAGTGCTTACACTCCACGTCCCCATACCCCACCGAACACGTTTGTGGAGGTTTGCTTACCTGCTCAACATTTATGTTTTCTAGCCGATAAGGCCGACGCCGAGGAGGATGCGGCGGACAAGACGGAGCATTCCAATGCTGACGATGGAGAGATTTCCAGCGACGAAAATGAGGAATCTGGTAAGAAAAAGGACAAAACTGACCAAGATAGTAAAAAGAAGTCGAAGAAAGCACACAAGAAAGAACGAGACAGATCATCCAGTCGCCACAAACGGTATGCATGTGTCTGACTTTTTCGTGGCAAGAGTCTTGTCCACCGCTTCCTTTTTTAGCTTGCTGAGCTCACTGCTGATTTAGGCTGTTCGAGAATAACTTCAGTGAATTGTTGTCTTTTCCTTGATTTGTTGTCTTTAGCACCCCATGTGTCTCTAAATCCCACCTCATCAGATGGCAATTGTAGCCGAGGTCCCCAGAGTGTATCCTCTGTACCTTATCTACCAGTCACGTCCTGGCCATAAATGTATTCATGTAGCTCCTCTGTATTGTGTCCATCAATGTGTAACCACTGGTCATCCCTGTACGCACCGTGTTTGCTTCGTCCCCAGCCGGCGCCGGAGCGGCTCCTCCTCTCGGACCAGGGACCGGGACTCGGAGAGGGACGGGGAGCGGGACCGCTCGCCGAGGGACTCCGGGCGGCACAGCCACCGCGAGAGGCACCGCTCATCGCGCCGCAGGTGGGTCCGACCGGTACATGGCTGGGGAGATACGTGTTACATGGGTAACACCGAATATTATTTACCGTTTTGCGGATAATGGTGCTGCCAATGTTTTTGATCAGTTCTACATACTATTGCTCCTCTAAATGATCCGTGGGCGTCAGTTGCCTTGTCTACATCACAACATGCTAAAGGCTGCATCAGCAGCAAGGATTTCATTTAAGCAAATGTGTTTTTCCTCGTCCTTTCGTGTTCATTCTGCTCCGCCTCACCCGCTGGCGTTCCGTTCCCGCAGACGCAGCTCTCGCTCGGCCTCCCGGGAGCGGCACCGGAGTCGGGAGCGGTCGAGCCGCCGGGACCGCGACTGGGACCAGCACGACCACCGGGACCGGGACCGAGGAGACCGGCGGGACCGGGACCGGGGCGACCTGCGCGAGCGGATCGACAAGCGTCGGCTACTCGAGGTGGCGCGCCGGAACGCGCTGCGGCTCGGCGAGGAAGGTCTGCTGCCGGCCGGGCTGGAGGCGGCGCTGCCCGATCCGCGGCGCGCCAACGCCAAAAACCTCCACCAGCTGACCGGTCAGTGCGGCACGGCTGCGGGACGGACCGGCGGGGCACTGGGGAGGGGCTCGGGTCTCTAGCGGTGGGTTGTTGTGGGGATAGGGGTTAGTTTCACCCTTGGGACAGGGGTTGACTCCCGTGGCTGGAATAGGCTACGAGCTCACGGTTGAGTGTATGCTGTATCCAAGTGATAGAGATAAAAGCACCCACTCTATTCCCGTGTGTCTTGTCAGCTGTTCAGTGTTCTTCCCGTGTCACTGTCTTACACCCATCCCTCGTCGTCCTTCAGAAATGTGCCGCCGTCCCTGTCCCGTATTTACGCCCATCCCTCCCGCCCTCAGAGATGTGCCGCCGTCTCCGGGACGAGGAGAGCGACGGCGGCGGTCGGCCGGGCGGGCGCCGAGCCTCGGACGACGAGGCGCCTTTCCACCACCCGTTTGCCGTCAAAGAGCGGCCCTCGCACATCGTCATGAACATCCGGGTACGGGACCGGCTGGCTTCCATTCTTGGACTGATTCAGCGGGCTAGAGTCAGAAACTTCATTTTTGCATCGTTTTCGTCTTGCTTCTCGTTTCATCTTATTACAGCCAGCAATCGTGGATAGAAACAGCGGCTTTAAAACTGCGCCTGGCCATGGTTATCAAGGAGTGGCGCTGTTTATGCTAGTTTGACACCCCTTTTGGCCCACTGAACGTTTTTCCTGTGCCGCAGAACGCGCCGCAGCTGCCGGTGAAGACGCACGCCGAGCGGCAGGCGACCGTGGCCAAACTGAGCTCCAGCTTCCCGGTCTCTAGCGGCGAGCAGCACAGGACCAAAGGTGAGGTCGGCAGAACGACCGGGGAGGCTCAGGCGCACAGATGCATATTGCATGCACTCCACTCTGGGATTAGCTATTCAAAAAATGCATGACGTCTCAGTAGCGTCTGTGTTCCACTGAGGCGTCCGTGTGAGCGTGGGCCGCTGTCGTCACAGGCTTACCCCTCCCCCACTCTCTCCCTCTCTTTCTCCAGAGCTGGAGTGGGTGCCGGTGGAGCCGGAGAACAAGACCAAGTCGTCCTCCACCGTTCCGAAGGCCATTGAGGCTCCGCCGGCGGCCGCCGAGCCCGCGAACACCGCCGCGGCGGCGCCGACTCCGGTTCCGGCGCCGGTACCCCCTCCGGCGACGACCCCGGCCGCTGCCCCTGCTCCGGCGGACAGCGTGTTCCCCACGCCGCCGCCGCCGGTACGAGAGCGGGGCGCTGGGGACTGTGGGACCCGGGCAGCTACTGGGATGAGTGGGGAACAGGGGAGCCAACTGAACCGGGGCACTTTGGGCTTTGGGGGCGGGACGTGCGTGGAACGACTGAGGTCAGTACACACGGAAATGGCAGTTGACGGTGTATTTTGGGCTGTGGAGCATTTCAGCCTGTTAAGCTGTCCCGTTGATAACCATCCCCTGTCTGTTAATGAGTACCACCCCTTGGCAGTCCCCTTTTGTCCGTCTGTTTTATAGTTGTTTGTCTTTCTGTGCCGCCAGTCTGTCATAACCTTCTTACCGTATCCGCATGACGTGTACCGCCGACCCTCTGGTAACCTTCTCCGCCCGTCTGCCTGTGCCGGCAGCCGGAGGTGGACCTGAACACGATAGTCAGTCGGCGGCTGACGGCCATCCGTGAGCTGCAGCAGAACCCACACAGTCGTCAGGCGCAGCACCTCATGGACAGCGCGCACCAGGACGTGAGTCGGAACCCCGCCGAGGGTTGACCGGGCCGCGCAGGTGGTCCCCCGCGGCGCTCAGGCATTTTGTGGTTAAACGGCCCGTGGACGGTAAATGGGCGTCCTCGGTCCCCAGTTCGATCTATCCGAGTGAAGATAGTAACAAATTATCCTTAACCCTAGAACGCCTAGGGGGGGGGGTTGTATCAACCCCCCCCCCCCCTGAGGTTTTTTCGAAGTGCACGCTAAACGGCTTGTCGTAGCGGGCTGAAATTTTCAATACCCTCTGGGGCAACCTTTGCGCATCTTTTGCCGAAAAAAATTGATCGGGTCATGTCAGGTCACGGAGTTATGACGTCATATGAGGTACAGCCTCCGGCCGACAGTTACCAAACGTGTGCGCCGAATCCCTAGGTTTTCTGCCGGTGATACCCACATTGTTTGATGGATCATGATGAAACTTCCCATGCATGTTGGGGCAAGCATTGGCTATCGTGTGGTGCAAGAAAATTGACCGGGTCAGGTCACGGAGCTATGACGTCACAAGAGGAACAGCGTCCGGTACTATTTTTGAAAAGCGCCCGAACCACTATTTTGCTAATTCTTGTCACCTCAATGGGAATATGCAGCAATATTAGCTTCTATAGGGAGCAAATGGACCTCCCAAATCCAAAAATACAATCAGATTTAAAAAAATTTGAATTTTGATTTTTCGAATTTCTGCCGCCGACTGTGACCTTGCCGATTTCCGGAGCTCCCAACGCGCCATTTTTAGAGCTAGGGAAACGAAATACATACCAAACGATAGAGAATTGATCAAGGAACACGATAGTGAAGGTTTCAAGTCGATATCTCCCACCGTTTTGTCGCAATCGCCGCGGAAAGTTGAAAAAAGTCTATTTTTCCGAAAATTTGACCTTTGACCGGTCATAAGTAGGTCAAATGTTGACCTAGGACCAAAAAATATACCACCAATCGCGAGATCTCGTTGAGAGCAATCCGTTGGTTTTTTCCGCTAAGCTCTACGACCTTCCGTTTCGAAACGCCAGGGGGGGTCGTAACAACCCCCCCCCCCCCCCCGGTCGTTCGTGTTATGAGAAATGGCCTGGTCGTGCGAGGGTTAAAACTATAAACTTCTAGATTTTAGGATTGTTTTGTCGCTAGGTCCCCAGTTTGTAAGCCAGCTTGTTTGCGAAATTTCTAAGCATCTATCTGCATGCATTTGCTGATGTTTGTTTGCGTCACTGACTCATTTCCGCCCTGTGCTTTCAGATGCAGAACTGGGCGGCGTCCCAGCAGCGTCCGGGCGTGTTCCACGGCTCGACGGGCGCGCGGGTGCTGAGCGCAGCTGAGCTTAGCGCCGGCCAGCAGGCCTGGGCCAAAAAGGTGGACTGCGCCCTCCCCGCCGCCCCGGCCACCGCCCCCATAGGCTGCAGCCGTCCCCCGGCTCAGATACACCCACAGTACAGAACAGTTATACCAACTCTGGGAGATACTCAGCAGTAATATCTCTTTACAATGGGAATACGATTTGTTCTTCATTTGGGTCGAGTACACACATGTCCATCAGGAGGGGTCTCAGTCCCGTTGCCACCTGTCATTGTGTTCGCTGCGTGGCGGTGGTCAGTTGAGCTTGGCTGCGTGTTAGTGCGGCGGGGCCGGCAGCCGGCCCGGCCCGTGTCGCGCGGGGCCGGGCCGCCTGCCGGGCTGCCCGTCTGCTGTCAGTCAGGGGCCGACCTCCCCGGTCCGTGGACCGGCGGACCGGGGGCGTCGGCCGGCCGCCGGCGCACCAAGCTGAACTGACCGCCGCCGCTGCCGACAGTGCCGTCTAGCAGGATTGCGCCGCGCCGACGGGACCGGGCGTGCCGCGCCGCCGCTCGTCTGGTGGTAAGTGGCGCCCGGGCCGGCCGGACGCGCCGGGGGACCGCCCGCCGCCGGCCGGCCGGGGCGCGGCAGACCCGGCGACCACTCTGCCTCCGCCGCCGCCGCCGGTACGGTAGCTCGACTGTACACACTTGATCATGTCTGTGTCTGCCTGTGTCTGCTGTGCCCTCCCCACTCCCCATGCCGTCGGTCCGCGGCCGCTGATCGCCCTCCCCGGCACACCCGCCGCAGAACCAGCTGAAGACGTCTGCGCCGGTGAAGGGCGGCGTCGGAGAGCTGCTGCTCAAGAAGATGGGCTGGAGGCCGGGCCAGGGCCTGGGCAAGAACCAGGACGGCTCGCTGACGCCGCTGCTGCTCGATGTCAAGATGGACAAGAAGGGCCTGGTGTCGGAGGATGAGCGGCCCGGCGCCAAGCGGCAGGCGCCCGTCACCATGACCACCGTCAAGGACCTGTCCGGTAGGTGGCGGAGGGACAACGGCTGACCTTAGTCGCAGGTGATGGGTGGACACTGACTCCTATGGGGGAGTAGTGGAGGACCTGTCGGGTGGGCGGCCATCGGCCGGCCCGCAGTCGGAGCGACCGGTGGAGCACGGCGAACTCTCTGCTGTGTTATCCGCTGTATGAACTATAGTCGGGCTTTTAAATTTTATACAGTCCTCACAATGTGGATAAAAAAGAGGGTCCGTATCAAAGCGTCCAAAACCGCAGCACCCAAAGTACGCAACATCCAAAACCGCAGCGTCCAAAGTACGCAACGTCCAAAATACGTCCAAAATCGGGTTTATAGGGGGCATTCACAAAGTCCAAAACCGAAACATCCAAAACCGCAACGTCCAAAAACGTATCATCCAAAAAACGCAACATCCAAAGACGCAACATCCAAAGTACGTAACCTCCAAAGCCACAACGTCCAAGACCACGACATCCAAGGCACGCAACATCCAAAACCAACCTAACCTAACCTAACCTAACCTAACCTAACCTAACCTAACCTAACCGAACCTAACCTAACCTACTGATTTTTGCCTATCCCTAACCTAACTTAACCTAACCTAACCTAACCTACTGATTTTTGCCTACCGGGGATAAGGAATCCTAACCTAACCTAACCTAACCTAACCTAACCTAACCTACTGATTTATGCCTACCGGGGATAAGGAAACCTAACCTAACCTAACCTAGCCTAACCTAACCAAACGGTTTTGGATGTTGCGTACTTTGGATGTTGCGTACTTTGGTTGATGCGTCCTTGGATGTTGCGTTTTTGGATGATACGTTTTGGATGTTGCGGTTTTGGATGTTTCGGTTTTGGACGTTGTGAATGCTCCCTATATACCCGATTTTGGACGTATTTTGGACGTTGCGTACTTTGGACGCTGCGGTTTTGGATGTTGCGTACTTTGGATGCTGCGGTTTTGGACGCTTTGATGGTCCCCCAAAAAAGACTGGATAAAACCGAACAGTTGCTATGATTCAAGTGTTGATTGCATGTGTACTAGCTCCTTGTTGTTATAAATGCTACCTAAAATTTCACCGCTGAATACATCCATCCTGTCGCTCGGCTGACGTTTCCGCTGACGGTGAATGACGGCCGATGTTTGTGTTCCCTTGTCAGGCAAACACCCTATCTCTGCGCTGATGGAGCTGTGCACGAAGCGGCGCTGGGGGCCGCCCGACTTCCAGCTCTGCATGGACCGCGGCCCGGCGCACAACAAACACTTCCTCTACAAGGTAGGTGCACAACTGCACAGAAACCACTTCCTGTACAAGTAGGCGGCAGGTGCACAGTAAACACTTCCTCTACGAGGTAGGCGCACAGCAAACACTTCCTCTACAAGGTAGGTAACCAGCAAATACTTCCTCTACAATGTAGGAGCACAGAAACACTTTCTCTTATATAAGGTGGGCAACGGGCCAGCCACCTTCTAATTGACTGTGTGGTCAGTGGTGTTACGGACGAGCTGTGTTGCAAATGCCAGTTCTTAGGTAAAGCGGCATGGATCACCAATATTGTAAATCTTGGTGTTTATATTTCTAGTCATCTATTCAGTCAATGTCAAGCCCACGCATTCACGTAGCATTTGCCCTGTCATGCTACGGTTGAAGCATCTGCGCTCACTAACTACCCGAAGATAGCTGGCGACGCCAATCGGTGACCCCGGCCTCACCTCGCCTCGTCTACACTTTATCCCGTCCCTGTGCTCCTCAGGTGACTGTGGAGCTACCACTGACCCTCCCTGCGCTCCTCAGGTGACTGTGAACTCCGTCACCTATCAGCCCAGTATGGACAGCTCGACCAAGAAGGTGGCCAAGGCGAGCGCCGCCGCGGCCTGTCTGCAAGCGCTGGGTCTGCTGCCTTCGGACGCGTGACTGGCGGGCCGGCAGCCGCCCCCGCCGCCGCCTCCGCCCCCGCCCCCGCCCGTGCCGCCGGTGGTAGTGGAGGAGCGGCGACCGATGCGGCTGGCGGTGCCGGCAGCCAATAGGATGGTCAGTCGCGCACTGAGGAGGCCGACCGACCCAAACAACAATAACCCGGCCCGCTGACCGGGGTGGGCTCTCTTGGGTACAGTGGAACCCCGTTCGACCTGGCGCTGCTGCTGACCTGTGTGACTGTGTGTGGTAGTGGACGGTGTTGCATACCAGGCCCCGGAGAGCTATTGACGATTTGTATGCGGTGTGTAGCGCGGCGTAATCGTGTGGGATCTCCACGCGCGCGAGAATCGTTCGAACAGCGCTGATAAGAGGACGCAGCGCCGCGCACACCAGACTCGAGATTCAGGAGCGATGATAATGTATTATGTTCGGGCTGTTATTTCGTAGCCCATCTGCCCGCCCCAAGTTGCCCAGAGATGTGTTGCAGGAGGAAGTTGTTTCATTCATGTCTGCGGGCAGACACCGACATTCGCTGCGAGTTTTCTTCCGTGGCTGTACGAAGCGTTTCGAGAGCTTGGAGGGTCAAGCCCGTCTCCCTGGCTCTATGTGGGTTCAAGGGCGTTAAACGAATGCCTGCCATGAAGCGCACGAACAAACGGTGCGCTGTTTCGATCGAAAGCGGCTCAGGGTATCAATTTCCTCGCGCGGCCGGTGGTCGGCTGCCAGTGCCGCATTGTGATAAATATATACCGTTTGTATGTATGATGTCTGTTGATCGCTGCGTATCCCACGAGTTCGCTTTTTTTTTCTTTGCTTGAAAACAGGTTTGGTGTTCCACATCGTAGGCAAGAGGAACAAAAAGACACATGACAAAAATGAAGTTTATTTGAAAGAATATCAATCAAACGGTAGACAATATATGTAGAAATCAATGCAAATGCTGTAACATAAATAAATTCATCAACAAAACAAAGCGTCAACCGAACAATTGTCCGCCGTAGGTTGCATAGGTCCATCATATACATACGATCGTGTGGAGTAACGCACCCAATTGATTTCCAGGCCTCACAGCCGCGCTCAGTAACTGAGCGATTCCGACGAGATCGAGCTCAGCCGGGCGCCGAACTCTGCCCCGACTCAGCTCTCCGCGGCGGCGCGTCAGGCGCTGGCGATCAGCCGCTCCAGCACGTCGCAGGCGGCCAGGATGCCGGCCCGGGCGCGCCTGCCCTCCTGCAGGCGGGCGCCGTGCAGCCGCTGCTGCGTGCCCAGCACCTCCCGCTGGCGGCGCTGGGCCGCGTGCACCGCCTCGAACGTCTGCCGCTCGAGCCGCGCCAGCTGCCGCCAGCGCGCCACCAGCCGAGCCAGCTCCGAGCCGATGGGCGCGCCGTTCGCGCCGCCGGGCGCGCTGTGACGCCCCGGCGGCAGCGCCGCGGGCCGCCGCTCCTGGGGCGCGGACTGACGGCCGAGCGGAGCCGTGCCCGCGCCGTGCTGCGGAGTGGGCGGGACGGCCCGCGGCGCCGGCTGAGGCTGCTGGGGGACGGGCGGACGGGCAGCAGGCTCGGGCCGGACAGTCGCGGGGTCAACTGTGACAGGTGCAGGGGTCTGTGCTGGCGGCGTGACCTGGGATCTGACCGGGACCGGCCGGGCGTCGGACCGCTCCCGCTGAGGACGCGGTGGCTGGTCGCACTGCGGGGAAGCGGTCTGCTCACGGTGGTATGGCTGCCGGGCGGCGTTCTCCTCAGGGTGCTCAGGCCGCAGGGCGGCGCTCTGCACAGGGCGATAAGGCTGCGGGGAGACGCCCTGTTCCGGGTGTCCTGGCCGCACGGCGGAGCTCTGCACAGGGCGACAAGGCTGCGGGGAGACGCCCTGCTCCGGGTGTCCTCTGTGGGAGGCCGCCGGAGGTGTCGTGTCCATTGGCTCCGGCTCCGACTCCGGTTCTAGCTCCGGCTCCGCCCAGTCCGCGCCATCGTCCGCGTATTCTCCATACGCTCCCGGAGCGGCGGCACGCTCCACGTCCAGATGCCGACGGGAGCGGCTGCGGTCCGGCTCCGGCGGCGTCCGCTGCCGACTCCGGTCGGCTCCCGCGGCGGGGCGGCTCCACGGACGGGAGGCGGCGGGCTGCCGACCCGCCGGGCCGCGCGGCGGCGGCGACGGCGGGCTGCGCGCCTGCTGCCGCCGCGTCGACGACGACTCGGACGAGATGTTGGGGCCGATCTCGCAGGGCCGGTGTCGGTACGAGCACGGGTCCGGCTCCACTACCAGCACGTGTCGCGACACCGAGTCACTGGCGCTGGTCACCACCGGGCTGGGACTGGTGCCGTCCGGACTGGGGTCCTCGGCAGGCGTGGTCTCCGTCTCCGGGTCCACGGTGAAGAACCGGCGCGCCGTGCGTTGCGAGGACGCTCTGCCGCGCGTGGCCGGCCTGTCGCTCCGACTGTAGCTGAGCCGGGGCCCGGAGCTGTCTCGGCCCCGGCCCCGGTCGCGGCTGCCGCTGCGGCTGCGACTCTTGGTACCAGCGGTGGTGTGGTCGTGTCTCGGCGGCGGCCTGGTGCCCCAGACGTACGAGTAGCGCCGCAGACTTCTGTCGGGGGACGGCGCCCGGGGGCGCGAGTAGTGTTTGGGCCTGGCCGAGGCGCGCCTCTCACTGCCCATCCAGCTGGGACCGGAGCTGCTCCGGGGGCGTTTACGGTCCGGCTCCGAGCGGCGCTGGCCGCCGGACCCGCGCCGCGGCGCCGGCTCGTCACAGAAACCCTCGCTGGAGTCCCCTTCGTCTGGCTCCACCGGCGGGCTCTGGCGCCGCGCCCTCCGCTGGGCGGCTCCGGGCGCTCCCGACGGACCCGCGGCGCCGAACGTCTGACCGCGGCTGACCTCTGCACAGTCGGGCGCCGGGCTGTCCGAGGTGCGCGCGCCGTCTGTCGGGTCTGCCCGCCCCACCGGCGGTCCGGCGCGCTCCTCGGCGAACTCGTCGTCGCTCTCGTCGTCTGAGTGTACCACCGTCGGCAGGAAGAATACCTCGCCGCCGCCGCGCTCCAGCTCCTGCTCCGAGTCGTCGTCCGGCGGACTGGCCTCTGTGGCCGGCACAGCAGCGCCCGGAGACGGTACGGGGCTGCCTCCCGATGCCGTGGGGTCGGCAGGGCTGTCTCCCTCCCGTTCAGGAGCGCGCTCCGCGGACTGGGACCCGCCGCTGTGCGACTGGCGGGTCTCCTCCGGCGACTGGTGCTCCGTCAGTCCCGGACCGGCCTCGTCTTCACTGGGGGCGTCCCGCAGCCGGCCGACGGCGGCGGCAGCGGCCTGGCGCCGAGGGGGGCGGCTGGCGGCCGGCGCGGGGTCGGAGACGGACGGCGCGCCGGTGATGCTCCGCGCCCGCGCGGGCGCCGACTTACGGCCGCAGGGCACCTTGGCGGCGCCGATGCCGGCGCGCCCGCTGAAGGTCGCTCTGCGGGCGCTGTGCTCGATCAGGTGGTCGTAGACGGACTCGTTGGCGCGGCTGGACGCGTCCGGTGCCGTCAGTCCGCGGAAGGGCGGTGCTGGGGGATGATCGCCGCTCTGCGAGCCGCTCATAGAA
Source organism: Amphibalanus amphitrite (assembly GCF_019059575.1). Lineage (NCBI taxonomy): Eukaryota > Metazoa > Arthropoda > Thecostraca > Balanomorpha > Balanidae > Amphibalanus > Amphibalanus amphitrite. The sequence goes on along the minus strand of NW_024882952.1, from coordinate 63,598 downwards.
CTGGCCGGCTCGATCACGCCCACTGGCTGCGAGTAAAGGCGGCGCCGCTTGGAACCGGACTTCTTGTCAGAAGCTATAGGAGCCGTCTTCTGGACCTCTCCAGCGTGTTTGGCCGGTGTTTTATGGGGTACCTGCAAGCCGCTATCAGCCGGCGAGGGCAGAGCTGGTGAAGGCCGAAGATCTCGATCTGCCCCGCCCTCAAAATCGTCAGCATAAGCAGCACGCTTAGCGGTAGCAGCATCCTCAGGATATGTTACTCTTGTTGCAGACGGAAAGAGAGTTCGGCCTCTTTTCTTGGTAGAACTTTTCTTGCGCCCGGAGGCATTATGACTCCCTTCATCTGCCGGAGGCGTGCCCAACTCATCCAGGGAAGGTTGGGATTGTTTATTTTTGCGCTTAGCGCGTCCAGCCTTATTTGAGGACGCTTCCACGGATTTATTTGCTTCTGGAGTAGCATGTATTGGTCTTGATGGGTTCGTGACAAAATTATTTTCACTGCCTTCACTCTCCAAGGGGTTGAGAGACCCAGCTGGGTACATATCGGTGGCCATTGGCGATTCTCGATCACATGGAGATCCGCCGAAATCCAAATAAATGAATTCAAATGAAAACCCGCGTGGTGTGTTAATTCCTCTGTATCTTCAATGCTCCCGTTTCGAACCGCCCGCGGGTCAAAATGGGTCTAAACAATGCAATGGTGCGAGGTCAAGGTCACTATAGAAGATGCATTCGAAACAGCAGTGCTTAATATTACGTCATCAGCTCGTAAAGAAAGAAGGTTGATGAAGAAGGTAGAAAATCAAATGGTCCCATATTCAGCCTTCAAAGAATTGTAGGTCAATTTCTATCTTCATAGAATTTGTGTAACTTGTGCAGTGTTGTGTGAATATTGTTTCCTTTTTCTTTCTTTCGTTCTTTCAATGACGTCATTAGAACAATAACAGAAAAAGTTTTCGTTTATATCAATATGAAGCAAAACATGACAAATGGGGTGAGACTAAATGCTTACTTCGAAATCTAAGCTGCGTTGCGGCATTGGCGGTTATGTGCGGCGTGTATGCCGCATGATTAGTAAGCGGCGACCACTAAATTAAAAACTCAATAGCTTTGACCTGTTTTCAATGGATAACACTGCATACCAAAAATGTCAATCGCTCTCGTCATAGGATATTTAGATTTAAATAACTAACTTATCTACATCATCGTTTTGAACCAAATTAATACTTTCAACTTGACCCTCGCCCCTATTGGTGTTTTTCCAGCCGCGAACGTATAAGGTATAACCCCTTGCCGTTTCGCTCCTGATCAAGCTAGAGCTTGGCGGAAAAAAACGAGCGTGTTGCCCGTGACGAGAGGAAGCCGATGATACCCAATTTTAAGGTCCTAGGTCATCGGTTGACCTTCCAGGTCAGGTCAATGACCCAAAAGGCGGAAAATTGGGACCTGTTAGAACGTCGTAGTGTGGCTGCTATGGGGTTTTCCGGGATGCTGATCACGAATATCATGCTAGTTTTGATCACAGATGATGTCTTCATTCATTTAGGCCAGGTCGGGTCAGGTCAGGTCAGGTCAACCAGTAGAGGTCCTGCCGGGTATTTGTAGTAGGTGTCAACCGCCTCTGACAGCCTCGTAACATGTTACGAAGGCACCAAAACTACTTTGTAAACGTTCATGTGGTTGCTAAATTCGAATTCAGCTCGAAAAACTGGCCTAGAAACATGTCAAACTCGAAAAAGTGAACCGAGGTCACCAAAGGTCAATGACCTGACCTGACCTTCAGGTGACCTTGACACCCACCCTAATGCATGGGGGCAACATCATATCACATGTTTGAACGCTTGAAACCACGAAAAGACTGCAAACGCGCTGCTAATGCGAGCCGACATACGCTGAATCGCGGTTCCGGCCAAACATGGTCTCGAAAAGTAGGTAGGTCACAGGTCAAAGGTTATTTGCGTCAGGGTCATGAAATTTTCAGGGTAGGTGTAAAATTGATCAACGCGAGGGTACTAAACGTTACGTCGTGATCGGCCGCTTTTTACGCGAGTTATTCGCGAAAAACCGAGGGAAGTCCGTTCGACCCCCCCCCCCCCAAAGGGCGAGGGTTAACCCTCGCCCCGTTGGGGGGGGGGGCATTTTGGCCCCCCCCCCCCTGTGGTTTTTCCTGAATAGCAAGAAAACGGCGGCGCGCAGCGCCGCCAAATTTTCAGTACCTTCCCGGGCATCAATTTGACACCTTCACACCAAATTTCAAGTCTTAGGTCACCTTAGGTCAGGAGTTATTGAGGTCAAACTGAGGTCATGTTCGAGCAAAAATGAGCAAAAAACATGCAATCTTGAAACGCTCACCAAATCTACAGTTATCAAGCAATTTCAAAGTTCTTTATATGGTCTAGTAGACAAAAAGCGGCGCTACAAAACTGTTATCTCGGATTTTCAAAATTTTTGGCTTTTGACAAAAAAAAATCAAAAAATTGATTTTTTTAGAAAAACTTTGAAAAAATCCAAAATTTTTCCGAATTTCGAAAAAAACCGGAATATATGTGATAGTCCCAGCGCTCTTCTATATACATACCAAATTTCAGATCGATTTCTCGTTTTTTGGCCAAGTTATAGCGAAAAAAACTGCTCAAAAATGATGACGTCAAATTTTTTAACTCAATTTTTAGCAATTCTAGACCACGTACGGCAAAACAAAGACCACCATTGAACTCCCCGTGACGAGCTGCATCGATTCGATACCCATTTTATGCAAAAATATTAACTTTAAAATTTGACCTAATTTGACCTGACCTTGACCTGACCTTGACCTGACCTTGACCTGACCTTGACCAAAACGTGATCTAAGCTGGCCACAAAGGCTGCCTGACCCATATGATCGCATTTGTCATGTAAAATGGACCATAAAACATGTATCACACGACACTTTCATATTGTGACCCACCCGTGACCTGACCTCTGTGACCTGACCTGGTATCAGTGACCTCAAATAGCAAAATATGTGTTTGAAGAACATTTCCCCATCGATGATTTTCAATGAAATGCATTTTACTCGATTTTACAACGCATTTCTTGAAGTGCCTGTAAACGGTGAAAATTGGACCTTTGACCTGACCTGTGACGTCATCGGTTTGACCTAGGTCAATAAAATTGGGTCACAAGGTAGTTCCCCGTTGGGGCTATCCAACGCCGTTTACCGCTTGTCGCTATGTTGCGTGCCGCGTGGTTCTCGAGATCTTAGGGGGGGGGGGGGGCAAAATGGCCCCCCCAACCGGGCGCGTTGCTCGGCAGAGCCCAACGGGGCGCGGGTTAACTCACAGTCCGAACTCCGAACAAGTTCGGTCTTGTTTGTGAATTTGTCGGAGCATCACCTAAATCTAGTAGAGATGATGGTGGGAAACTAGGCTTTTAAGGAGGGAAGGGAGTCGGTGACGGTCAAGGGCACTACAGGTAGAGCAGTCATAAGCTGGTGACAGGGCTGACATACCATGTTTTGATAGCATGACTGAAACAGACTTTTTGGGTAGCCAGGAAATCGCATGCGAGAGCCTATTGAAATTCTTACATCGGCCTTTATATGCACCAGTCGTATACAGGTGCGGGATTTGGCATACGATTTCCAGACAATCGAAAGACTGTTTGGAGCCAACGAAGGAAGGAATGAGTGAGTACCTACTAAGTTGAAGGCATTAATTTGGTTCAAAATGATGATGCAGTTAACTTAGTTATTTAAATTTAAATATCTTATGACGAGAGTGATTGGCATTTTTGGTATGCAGTGTTATTCATTGAAAACAGGTTTGAGCGTTTAAGTCTTTAATTTAGTGGTCGCCGCTTACTAATCATGCGGCATACACGCCGCACATAACCGCCAATGCCGCAACACAGCTTAGATTTCGAAGTAAGCATTTAGTCTCACCCTGACAAATGTGGCTTGCTTTGCGGTTTGCGATAATAGGGTTTGTTCCCGTCGCTCCTCTAACCTCCTCCAAGCTCCTCTAACCTCCTCTCGTTTCAAAAAATCGTTCCCGTCGCTCCTCCAAGCTCCTCCAAGCTCATCTTGATTTCACATCTCACCACCACTATTTGCCTCCTCCCTCATCCCAAACGAAAGTTGGTTTTTTGGAGGAGGTTCTTGCGTAGACATATTTGGCGCACGTAATACAAATGTGAATTGTTTATAAATGAGATTTGAGGGAAGTGGAAATGATTTTAGTGATTGATGACGATTGCATATCTTTAAACCCTAGAGAAAAAACCATTAGAAACCATTAGGATTTTCTAATGGTTTCTAATGGTTTCTAATGGTCTTGAATGGTCTCTAATGGTTTTTGATGGTCTCTAATGGTATTCTAATGGTTTCTGATGGTTTTCTAATGGAAATTGATGGTGCTCTAATGGTCTCTAATGGTGTCCTAATGGTTTCTGATGGTCTCCAATGGTGTTTGATGGTTTCTAATGGAATTTGATCTGATGGTCTAATGGTCTAATGGTTTCTGATGGTTTTCTAATGGAAATTGATGGCGCTCTTATGGTCTCTAATGGTGTCCTAATGGTTCCTTATGGTATCCAATGGTGCTTGATGGTTTCTAATGGAATTTGATCTGATAGTCTAATGGTCTAATGGTCTCTAATGGTATTGCTATGGTTTCTTATGGTCGCTAATGGTTTCAAATGGTACACTTGGTGGTCTAATGGTTTCCTAATGGTTTTCAATGGTTTTGATGTTGGGCTCCAAACGGGCATTTTTATGGTTTCTAGTGGTTTTCTGAAAACCTTCATTACTTATGATATGATTCTAATGTTGTATAGGTACTACTCTTATGGTGTTCTAATGGTTTTTAATTGTCATGTACCTAATGGCCTTTTTAAAGTCCCTACTGGTCTTTAGACATATGTTTTAAAACCCTAATGGCTAATTGTGTTTTATTATGCAAGGTTTTTAACTTTGCGTAGAGTGGTTACGCGCGAGGACGAAGCAATTCCTCTGTGTGCCAGCATACTTGAGTATACTGCAGTAAACGATTCTTAAATAAGAGCCGAGCTTCCTCTCTTTGTGTTGATCCCCGCACTTATCGGAAGAGGGAGTCAAACGTCCCCCCCCCCCGTTTTTTTCTCACGATAAACTCCCGCAAAAAGCGGCCGATCGCTTTGAAATCGAATCGTACATTCGAATTGACCAATTGTATTCCCCTGAGAATGGCATGACCCTGATCCAAATGACCTTTGACCTGTGAGCTGTGATTTTTTCTCGAGACTATGTTTGGCCGGAATCGCGATTCGGCGTGTAAATTTACACGCCGAATCGCGATTAAGCCGGTACCAAAATAAATTGTTTAACCGTGCATTGGCAACCGTTCAAGCTTAAAGCCAACCGAAATACGACCATGCGCAGGACAATTTTTCGGCTCAGCATGAGGGCCGCTGTTTGCAGTTCGTCCCTCTTACAGAAGAAAGATATATGCACGCGCCTGTATTCATATGTATCATAGGCACGCATAATTGTTCATCAACATGCTCAAACGGACGATTCCAATCGTTCAGAAGTAACAGTTATCGTCCGTTGAACAACACGATGGTGTCTGCACTTGCCAACTTGAAACCAACAAACAGTGACTAGCTGACATTCATGGTGCAAACTCAGACACTTAAACAACACAGCATTAGGTACACCTATGCCAACAGCAACAATATGCAAATTGGTATCCCAATACACCCTACAGATGTCAAGTACCTATGAAAGTAAGCCGATGTGAGCTTACAATTTACATGACTGCTCTTGAGGCTTGAACATCATCAGAGACCACATCGACGTTAGCGAATCGAGTTCAGTCCCCCCAGGCTGTGCTTGGGATTCTGCTTATCGCCAAGTGGTTGGTGTGAAGTGTAACAGCCACACATTTCTCCACCTGGGTTGCCGCTCTGACTGCAACTATATCATCATCGGAGCCTCGCTCCATGATGCGTGTATGCATGGGGTAGTGGCGGGAAGTAGATGAGCCGATTGATTTCAATGGAACTCCAACGAGGAAAAAGATGCGCTCGTTCTCGACAGTCAACTGAATAATGTTCCGTAGTTCTAAGCAAAGTCCTTCGTGAGTCATAATGTAGCAGTCTGAATGTTTGTATTGCCGCTCTGAGACATCCAAGATCATTCCCATATGCAGCATACGTTTGAAGAATGTACCGCCTTCTGGTAGGACAGTCAAACAATTTTGCAATGCGCTTCTGACTGCAGCGCCGAGGTGCCCTGTGGTTCCGCAGCCGAGACCCACAGAAACATGACCAGAGGCAGAACACTGACTGAAAGATTTGTGACCCAAAATCTTTCGGCAAAATGCATTTGTCTGTGGCGATAGTTCAATCGTGTTTAGCATAGCGTCAATCGTTTTGGATACGGAAAAATGATTTAGAATTTGGTTGGCTGCTGATCGGGTCCCGTGAACGTACTTTAAGAGTCGCCCATTCCAGTCTTCAAAGGGAAAGGCAGAGTGAGCCCATAAGGGGCCCCAGCGCTTAACACTCTCCGCCAAATGCAGCAGTTGGTGGACGTTCGAGGTCATTATTTTCGTGCCGTACAAAATTTCGCATGTAACGACATATTCGAAAAGCATCGCCTCTGCCCTTCGCACTTCTTCTGTCATGATTTTATCTTGCAGCAGGATAAAGATAGCGGATGACAGCAAAGAGAAATGCTTCAGGAACTGGCTCTCTATGATACCTGACAAGCACGGAACGGCGTAAAAAAGAAGCCAAGCCCTCCATTCTGACGCCTTCCAATCCTTTCTGGTAGTTATAACCCGTGGAAGGCGTGTGACCACCTTTGGTGGTCTGATCCCCAGCAAGCGGGCATTGATAGCGAGAACGTTTTTCTTTTGACCGATATAATATGCCTCGGCGTGGTTTTTGGTTGAGAACCAGAGTTCTGTCATCATTTTAACAACACCGAGACAGACGCAGTGCATATAATCGGGTACGTAGCCCGACACTAGGTCAAAAGCAGGGAGATTGTAAAGACACGATGGTCCCTTTACACCACGCACTGCATTGCCAGATTCTAAAGCGGCTTTTGCGTCTCTTCGAATTTCTCTGTCCGTCCTAAATGGGCTCTGCACATCTTGGGTGACGTACCGCACCTGATTTTGTAGAAATTTTCCGGGATGCAGACACCAAGAACAGCCATAGAAACCATTAAATCTGATGTGATTTTGCAGTGCTGACCTCCCTAAAGTGTCCGGGCAAGCACATACCGCAAATACTTTCGAAACTATTTGTCTCCCGTCATGCATCCAGCGAACCCCCAATTTTCCCAGCTGATCCATCTCGGTAACAAATGCTCGGAAAAACATCGTCATTGGTACATGTCCAATACCGCACCAAATGCCAGCCAAAATTGGGAGCCTATACCTCATCTTAGGTGCAATTTCGTTGACAAAGGCTGTAATGGGCCATATGGACTTACCATTCGATTTGAAAACGGGACTTCCGTCAGTACTGAATAGCAGCGAGATCATGTGTGAGGTACCCGTTTTTGCCCTGAGTGCCTTGTTCCTGACCCCATCACATATATCTCTGATGATGCCTTCACGACTGCTAGTGAAGCACAAAAAAGATGCATACTTCCTAAGAATTCGCTTGAGCTGCTCTGCGACAGACATAGTTATGAAATAGTTGTTCCCTTTTCCGATTGAGGCGGTACACCACTCCTTACATAATTCACACCACAACTTTCTTTTACGACTGGATCCCTCACTGGTTGTACACAGCAATGTCATGCATGAAGGGCAGAAGAAGTGGAACCGGGCTAGGGATGAGTAGCCTTTAACCATTTTCTGCAGAAGATGTAGCGAACGTGGTACTGCTTCATAGCCAAATAGTGTGTTGATGAGGACCATGAGATCACCGAGCGCGCCCAGATTCAGTCCATGCTTGTAGTAGAAGACTAAGATGAGGAGGATCGCTTCTGCCCTTGTAACAGTGCCAGCTGTAGCGAGTTTTTTGTCTCCATCCTCCAGCCAATCTTCCCAGTCCTGTAATGACAATGCCACAAATGGATGATCAGACAGAGGTGATAGGATTGAAGGAAATGTAGGCGTAAGAACTGGAAACCGACTTGACAGATCGTAGCGCTACGAAATTTTACGCAACTATTTCCACTTAAATTTATGCGTGATGTTCAAGTTTCAAACTCCTATATTTTTTAAGGTCAGGTGACCATGTCACTTTGAATGACTCGATCTCCAATGACTTGTTTTTGCAACTTCGTCGCCGTGTCTGAGCTACAATTATGGCCGAGTTCTAAGGTCCTCTGAAAGTTGCAGAATGTAATAAGACCACTGTTCGCTATGATTTGAATATCTTGCAATTTTGATATCGATGGCCTAAGGTTATGTCAATTTCTTCACCTCTTCATTATGTTAACCTTCGCCCCAGTGGGGGGGGGGGGGGGGCGCATATGTTACCACCCTGTCGCGTTTTTTGCTTTTGGCGCGCCGCTTGGGGTAGCTTTTTGCACATCAATTTTGGACAATGTGTGAAATTTTTTACCCCAGGTCTGAGGTCATGTCAGGTCAGGTCACCAGGTCAAGTTAACTGACCAAGCCTAAAAAAGTTTGCAATCATGTCCAGCCTGCAGTGTTTGTCATAGAGGTTTTAAACTTGGTGGATTGCATGATTTTATGGGTGCCTACAATTTGTATATCTCGGATTTTTTATATGCGTGACCTAAGGTCAGGTCAGTGGCGTGACCTTTCCATTAGGTATAAGTCAATGGAGAAAAACGAAAATGCCTCTAGATCCATGTGTACGCATAGAAACAGTCCAAATATTTCAGAATCACAATGATTTGGGCCACCCGTGACGACCAAGGTGTCTTTTTTGCTTATAGCCTCTAGAAAGGTCATCCGAGGTCATTTGAGGCTACAAACAGCTTTTTGCCAATAACTCTCGATTGGAAAGAGATAGAACGCTGGAGTTGGCCTCATTGTGTTTGTCTTGCCGAGACGCATCGACTGATATGCAACATGACCTTTTCCGGTCAGGTCATGACCTTGACCTGAGGTCAAATTTTGAACTTGACCTTTCAAGGTCAAATTATAGTTCATTCGACGCGTCTCGGCGAGAGGAACACGATTCTGGCAATAAAAATGTCGTGGCTTTTTGTAGTCGAAAGTTATTGTCGAAAAACACTTTTCGTAAAAAACAGCTATTTTTGGAGTTTTTGCCCTCTGGAGGCTAAACCGTTGACCTGAGGTCATCTTTGATGATTACGTTATCAAAAGAAGAGTTCAAAAGCTATCGATTGTTTTCCCAGCGTTCTTCTAGCTATCATAGTTCCTGAGATAATGGCATGTTTTTCTGAAAAATATAATGACAATTCGCAAATTTTGACCTTTGATGACCTCTGGTGACCCCAATATTGCTCTAAGATGAAAATGACCGAATACTTTCAAACGTACGCATCAAGAGCTATTGAGTGCTTTTTACCGCGTCTTTCTAGCCCTCTTAGTTTTTGAGTTAGAGGTGGGTGGTAACATATGCCCCTCCCCCCCTCCACTAGGGCGAAGTTGGCTGAGACCGCCACTGGGGCGCGGGTTAATAGGGGAAAAACAGCTGCCTTATTTTTTAGATGAAACGAATGATTCCATATCTTGCGCCATGGTAGCATACGACTTAACATTAGGCACTCTCCCCCTACGGACAAAAATGAGTGAGTGTTGTAGTAGGGCGCAATGACTGGTAACCGATTAGAATGATAGATGCTTGCTTTCGCCATTCCTAGATGGCGTTAGTGATCCGCGCCTGAAAGTATGCTGTACCGCAAAACAAAAATCGCGAGAGTGAGTGATTGATTGCGATATTGGTTGATTGAGTGATGAGAGAGAGAGAGAGAGAGAGAGAGAGAGAGAGAGAGAGAGAGAGAGAGAGAGAGAGAGGGGGGGAGAGAGAGAGTCGTATGACAAGTGTTCGTTTTTCCTTCTCATAGATGCCGTATAGTGTACCACAATGCGCGAACACATAAAGACGGGTACTAAATTATCTACAAGGCATGAAAGGCGCGGGAGATAGGAAGAGCGAAAGACGGGAGTATCAAAACATAGACGTGACCCACCTCGCTAGCAGAAAACCATTCATCTGTATTGTCTTCATCCTCCGGCAATTCACTCTCCTCTGGGGTAGGAGCGCTGCCATCTTGGACCGTGTCCAGGTGGTCGTCTGATGGCTCCATTCGTGGTGGTTCGGCGTGATCCGATTCATTGTCAATGTCAACGGGAGCATCTTCCACTTCGTCTATGGTTTGTCTGGAAAAGGTATATGTGCATAAACATACCTCGTGTACATAAACATTAACATCGCAGATGCATACATATTTTGTGCATTTCATTAATTTTCCAGTAGGTAGGTACCGTGAATACGTCAAAACCTAATACACCTTTTTGCACTCAAAATAGGCATCTTTTCATTCAATTTCGGCGAATTGCATTCAATTTTAGCGATCTCTCTATTCGAAGCAAATGAGAGATCGCTAAAATTGAATGCAATTCGCCGAAATTGAATGAAAAGATGCCTATTTTGAGTGCAAAAAGGTGTACAATGACAAAAAGTTTCATAACGGGATAAACAACATTACCAAACCAATGTTACCCGCGCCAGGCTGATGCTCAGCGCTAACCGCGCCGGGCCGGGGAGTAGTAAGGTCAAAGGTCAGGTCACCAGAGGTCATCAAAGGTAAAATGTTGACTATTTCAACATTTTCCGAAATGCATTTCAAATGCATTTGAAACTCATTTGATAGCCCTCTTTCTTGGCGCTCTTTCTGTAAAAAGTCCTCAGATTTGACCTCAGCTCAACGGTTTATAGCCTTCCCCTTCAGAGGGCAGAACCGGAAAAATAGACGTTTTTATGAACAATGGTTTTTCTGCAATAATTTTTGACTCAAGAAAGAAGTGACATTTATGTTGCCAGAATCGTGTTCCTTTAGACAAGTCGCGTCCGACCCCAAACGTTATTTTGAAAACTAGGCCTAAGGTCCAGACCGGAAAAGTTAATGCTTCATATCAGTCCATCCGTATCGGCGAGCTGAACGCATCTGAGGTGTTTTCATCGCTCTAGCATGTCTCTGTCAATATGAAATGGTCAAAACCCATTGAAAAACTGCTTGAGACCTTTTATGACCTAAGATGACCTCAGCGACAATATGAGAGGTCACGGGTGCTATTTTCGGTTCATCGTGTCAATTTTACCTTGAACCCGACATTTGAAAGGATTTGGAATGACGTTTGTCCAAAAGAGGCGCTTATCAGTTTTTTCTCCATTGACTTAAAGGGGGTGGTTGCATAACTGACCTGACCTTAGGTCACCGTTATCAAAATTATCACCGTAATCAAAACCGCATGGGGGTGCTCCCCCGGCCCGGCGCGGGTTAATATTCTATGAAATAACACAATAAGCAACATGCTACTAAAAGGTTACTCACCCGCCGACTGTTACGCTGTCATCTTGTTGTTGGTCACTCGGATGGCTTTCAGTTGTGTCTGGTCTCTCATAGCCGGTAACAGAACATCCAGCGCTCGATGACGCTGACAGCCTCCATTTGGTAGCTTTCGGGATGTTGCCCTCAAAATCTGGCTCCAAAAACCTCTTGTACCTTCTGTTATTATTTTCTGCCATACTTAATACGATTTAAAACTGACAAAATGTGATAAAAACTGCGGTGCTTTAAAATGAATCAAAATGCTTATAGTTCTCAGCAAAGCGGCCTAAGCCTCTCGCAACAACGAAAGGTCAACATGGGTCAGCCGTCAACCAGCGTCGTGGTGTGCCATTTCTTTCCATTATTTGGAGAATAACACTCGAGATTTTATTGGTTCCGCGCCTCAAAAAAGCGGCCTCCAGTACAAGGCAATAAAGGTATATAACTTAAACCGTCTTAATGCACGCAAACCATTCAGTTTTTTTACAAATTTGCTAAAAAAAAGTTTCCAATCAGACTACTTCGTGCTCATCAAAATTAATTTATTTTGATTATTATCTTATCTTATTCATTCATGATGCACGTAAGAGTGTCGGGGAAGAAGTATGTAACTTACACTAATCACGAGTTGTGAACTTGTTCAACAAATAGCATCACGTGCATTGTGATAAACGTAATTTTGTTTCGGCTACTCGTACAACATTGCCTAAGCACTCATTCAATAACTGCACTTATTGATCTTATCACTTAAAACTTGCATAGGTATATATTAGTATATTTTTTTTTTTGGTCTTGACCCTTCATTTATATAGGGATGTTTGCATACATATGCTATTTACGCGACAATGTCAAACGAGTCGTCCCGATTAAAGATATAAAAGATTTCCATCCTCGAACCGTCCGCGATTTTGACCCAACGGTCATTGTAAGGGCTTACTGGCGCGGCCTGAAAGACGACATCCCATATGAAGAAGCTCGAAGATACAACGCCCAAGTACTGAAGCTCGGAGGTATGTACCACATTACATTGCGTTATCTATTAATGACAGCATTTATCTATGGCGTGTTCAAATAGGTACCTACAAGATATCTTGGCTCGCTCCGCGTCGCTTTGGCAATCAAAGTATGAGGGAGAAAATTTGGGATCGATTGGTGTTCGTCCCGTGTTAATCGGACGTCTAGAAGCTTAGATATTCACGAAAAACTTGTTGAACTTGCAAAAGTACTTGGTACTTGCTTGGTACTTGCCAAAGTACTCGGTACTTGCCAAAGTACTTGGTACTTGCTTGGTATTTGCATAAGTACTCGGTACTTGCCAAAGTACTTGGTACTTGCTTGGTATTTCCATAAGTACTTGGTACTTGCTTGGTACTTGTAAAAGTACTTGGTACTTGCTTGGTACTTGCGAAAGTACTTGGTACTTGCACTCGCCCCCCCCGTTCCCCCGACTCTACTCCCACACCTACCCCTCGGGATAATTCCGGGTTCGTCGGGTAGGAAAACTTGCCACTCTACTCCCCCCCCCCCCCCCACAGAGCCATTTGGTATCGATCGGTGTTTATCCCGTGTCAATCGGTCGTCAATAAGCCGAGATATGCACGGCGAATTATTTCAATCGGCGTCGATCAGAATCTTCAGAACGGAGGGACCCACACTCATTTCTGGCCGTATCTCACTTTTCCGAGATGTACGTCAAACTACGTATTTAAAACTACATATTCTACAGCCGAATCTTCCAACTGGGGGTACCTCAGACCGTGGGAACGACTCGGCTCAGCACTGCCGCACGCGCATTCAGCGGCGGCTTGTCGATTTTTCGAGTGTCGGCTGCCGATCTCCCGAGAGCCGGCCACCTGTCAGCCGCCGCTCGGCTCTGTGTTAAGCATATGGGGACGGCGAATTTCTCCCGGAGGGAAGCACCTCGCTCACAAAAGCACGTGAATCAGCCGCATTCCTGTGTGGCGCGCAATGCTGAAGAGATATGTGTTTCCGCGGGTATCTCGCAAGCCCTAACAGGAAAAGCTCGCTGCAAAAACTGACCGCTTCAAAAAACCCGAAATCCTACTCAAATGGATATTTAAACCAGAATTGGTAGCGGTAGCACTGGCTTACACCTTCATTAATTTAAATTTAAATGGTTTTTCAGCCTCGAACCTTTTCAGCCCTTTGTTTGCTTAATTATATTATCTATTCCCCGGGGTAGTTCCCAATATGTTTGAATGTAATTAGTAGTTAATGGAAAGTTTCTTTGGCATTCATTTTTGTCATTCAATCGATTCATGATAAGTTTTTATTCAAAATTGTTTTAAGTAGATCAAATTCATTTAAAACATCAATGTTGTGCATTTTTCAGAAACCAGGGAGAGCATCGCAACCACCATAGCGGCAAAAAGAGTGCATCAGCCCAAAATAGTGCCAGCCACCGACGTCACATCCATGTCCAGTGAAGAGGAAACGGATTTCGAACAAGAGGTGAGGAGTAACGTAATTTATGTGCACATTCACTTCCACAAATATATATATATATATATATATATATATATATATATATATATATATATATATATATATATATATATATATATATATATATATATATATATATATATATATATATTAGGGTGGCACTTAGCAATAGGGTGAATTTTATGTTATCCGATTTTTAGGCGTGCGGGTAGTTTTCTGGTTCCATTCCCGTAAAAAATAATGTGTGCAAAATAATTTTGAAAAATATTGATATTTAGGGGTCGCGAATTGAGGTCAAAGTTGGCAGTTTTGGGGAAAAAAATCAACTTTTTGGAAACTACTTTAAACCTATTTGGAATGACATATGTGGTCATTAAGCGTCATATCCGACGTATTTTGACCTTTATTTGTATAACAATTGCTTATCCCATCACTTCCGGTCGATCGTAGCCAGTCCAGGTCACGCCAAGACAGGTCTGATCTGGGCTGTTTTACCCATGTCAGGCCTGTTTTTGGCCTGCGACCGGTGCCTTCTCTCTCACAGTGGAGGTCATATCCTCTTATGAGTGTGAGGAGTGAACGGTCTCTCCTGTTCCAAAGGGAGGACGAGCCCCACAGTTCTATCGGTTCTTGAGACATGCTCCTTTTCTGTCAAAGAGAATGTGAAGAAGTTGGAGCCAGCCTATCGCCGGCGGGGGAAAGCAGAGGCGAGAGTGGGCATTGAGCTGCGCTGGTTTATTGTGCTTTCGGGATGTTCTTCCGTGGGCGCTTCTTCCGACTCTACATAGTGCCAGTGCCAGCAACAGACTTACCCGGCCGTTGCGGCGCGCACACGGAGGGAACGTCTTTGACGATGGCGACCATGAGAGAGAAACGTCGACTCACACTCCCAAGCGCATGCGGGCGAGCGGACGTCCCCAACAGTGAACTGGCCTCGACCGGGCCAAACTGCCCAACCGTAATGTGTGAAGAACACGTGAGCCTGTTATCAACTGCGGCACGGAACTTCTGATACGACTCCGGATGAACCGCGAATCCTGAACCGCGAGAGAAGGAGCGTCGACCGATTCTAGGTCCTGGTGATGGGGGGGGGATTAGGGTGGCCAAGCTCCTCGCCGTTCCCAAACTCCCCTCCATCCAAGCACAGGAGGCCATGCTCACAGCGCTGGGAGGCTAGGAACTGGAGAAGCGGAACTGCGGCCTTTTGCTTCGACGCCACGACGGCGAACAGCATGCTGGTGAACGGTACTTTAGCCCTTATCATTTAGGGCCTTGCCCTTATCGAGCAGAAGCTGGATCGGCCCGTCCTCCAGCTGGCCTGCCGGCACCACGTGTAAGAGCTGGTCCTAGAGAAGGCCTTCTCCACCTGCCGTAGAATCTCGAGCGGCCTCTACATCCGGCTGTTTAAGAGGTTCAAAGGCGGGTGGGAGTTCATGCTTCATTGACAGGATCACACCGGTGGCGTTCGCCGTCGACGACGTTCCGGAGTGGGACAAGCTGCTGGTAAGCTTCCATCGCTTCCATCGCTGGACTATGCCTAGCTCCGGGAAGACTACCGAAAACTTCTGGAGCTCTGCGTAACTGCTCTCGGTGGAGTTCCAAGCACGGCATCCGTTTCTCCGCCTCAGAGTACTCCACTGAGTTAGGTGGATGGCAAAGACCATCCGTACCGTGGATGCCTTCCTCTTCAGGGAGCGGCTCCGGCTGACGGCGGCCGAGGCCCAGGTCATCAGACGCTGTGCGCTGTTCGTTGCCTGCAAGTTCGCCGCCGCCGCCGCCGCCTGGTCTGGGACTCTACTGCCACTGCGCCGGCTCTGGACCTGACCTTCGTGAACTCGTTCTGCACCTACCCCGACAAGGAGCTGTCGAAGGCGACAGTCCCGGTCTTCGGCCGTCACCTGTAGTAATTGAGTGATCGGCTGGTGACTCTGGAGCTTTTAGACCCCGACCCTCGGGCTCAATCAAGACATGGTGCGGGCAATAGACTTGTAGGAGAGGGGACCCGCCCCGTAAGTCCTTAGTGGACACTATGAACGCCGCTCTCGCGACCGAGACGTTGGCGAGCTTCCTCACACCATCGTTCAAAAAGCTCTCAAGGATACACGACCTGGACGCGGGGCTCAATGCTCATCATCAATGACCAAGGCCACTGGGAGGACAGCGGCTACCAAGCCGCAGCTCGTGTAGTCCGGGAGCTGCGGGTGGTGAATGACTTCACCAGGCGCGGTATGGCGCTGATGTAGGACTGGCACTCATGGAAGACAAAGATTAGCGCCAGTTCTTCCTCCATGTCGTTGAAAAGATCACAGAAAACGCTAACCTGACACCCGAAGATCGACTGCAATTGCTAACCAGGCTACACACAAAGTGATCTGGGTGCCCGTTGCCCATGATACCCCTCCCTCCAATGAGGCGCCAATAATCTACTAAAGAGGAGGAACTGGAGTAGTGGAGTACATATACCAGCGTTCTGGCGTGGCCGAAGCTGCATGGAATATCAATAAACAATATGAAAATGACTAAGAAATGCCTTATTATCATCCGATTATAGCGTAATAGGAAACTCAGAAGCGATTTTAATGATATTGAAATATGCTACCAAAATCTCAATTTTTACCTTGATTCGCGACCTCTAAACATCAATATTTTCCCATAAAAATTTGCCTCCCTTATTTTTTACGGGAATGGAACCGGAAAACCACCCGCACGCATTAAAAATCAAAAATTGATTTTTAAGTGCCACCCTAATATATATATATATATATATATATATATATATATATATATATATATATATATATATATATATATATATATATATTTTTGTGAAGTTAGGGAGCAGTCCATCTTCAATACTTTTTTTGTCAAACACGATAGCGTAATGAGCGTTAGTGATCTTCTTGTGGTTTTGCTCGATACTTCGCACTATGCTTTTCGTATCCGGGTCAAGTTGACTCAGCACCTCTTCAGAAGTCGACATTTTATTCCAACGTTTCGTCAAACTTATGACATTATCAAGGAGCAAAATGATGAGTGATACAATGATGATGTTGATATGATACATTGCAGTTCGGTCGATACTAGTGATCGGGTGATCGGGTCGGCCCAGTAGTTTCCAAAGTAGCAGGGGTCACTCTGTAGGCCCCCACCCCCTTCCCACCAGCCGCGTTGTGGGAAATACCTCTGTCATGCGGGGGTTAAGATTGTTTTGCACTCACAGACACAAAAGCCAGCGAGCACAAGGACTCCCGCTCAAGACGCCGAAAGACAACGTCTGAGAGACATAGTGAACCGACACCACGCCAACGCTATGGACGGAAGTCCAGACAACGATGCAGACACGTCATGTGGAGAACCATCCGCAAGATCCGAAACTGTTTATCGGGAAGTAGTGGAGCAGAGGGACAGGTAAGCCCAGCGATGAGAAAAGTCCGTATGCGGCATGCGTGTATCATGCCAGCAATGTTTTTTTTTTTCTTTAACCTTTGATGACCTCGGTCCACTTTTTCGAGTTTTACATTTTTCTAGGCTAGTCTTTGGAGCTGAATTCGAATTTAGCAACCATTTGAACATTTACGAAGTAGTGTTGGTGTCTTCGTAACATATGTCACAAAGCAGTCAGAGGCGGTTGACACCTACTACGAATGCCCCTACTGGTTGATCTGACCTGACCTGATCCGACCTGGCCTAAATGCATGAAGACAGCATTTGTGATCAAAACTAACATGATATTCGTGATCAGCATCCCGAAAAACCTAATGGTAGCCAGCGTTCGAACAGGTACTGATTCTCCCGACTTTTGGGTCATTGACCTGACCTGAAAGGTCAACCAATGACCTGGGACCTAAAAATTTGGTATCATCGGCTTCCTCTTGTCACGGGCAACACGCTCGTTTTTTCCGCGAAGCTCTAGCTCGATCAGGGGCCAAACGACAAGGGCGGTCTCCCCCCCCCATTTTTCAGAAACCAGGTATCCCCCCCGTATACGTTTGCGGCTGGTGGTTTAAAACACGCTTGCGCAAGGCACGGCATCCACAAAATTTACTGACTGATGATTTTGCAATAAATGCACCGGAAATCATGTAATAGCTACATATGACTTAAACCATACTGCATATCCCGAGCAAATCGACAATTTTTTTCAAAGGTACAAAACCAGGTGTGACGACCTGCAAAAGCAGCTGAGCGAGACCAAATCAGCTCTGTCAGAGCTGGAAGGCGAGCTGGAGGACACGAAAAAGGAGATGAAGATGCTTCGTCTCCTCAATGCAAAATATCAAGTTCGGATAGTCAAAGCTGTCGAGACGCAGATGCGATGTAAGCAGACAACATTTTTGAACACAAAAAACTAATTAACAAATAACAATACCGTTTATTCATAACGGGACAATGATTAAGAAATTCGATAATGATGAATAAGTAAAGAGACATCACTCACATCTGTGATGAAGATTAGAAGCTGTCTTCAACTTGCCTTTAACTGATCCTTTGTTTATTTCAGGCATTCAGGAGCAGCCCAGCCGGTCAAGCGCCAGCAACGGGGGTGGGTGCGCGCCGCAACGGTGCGAAAGCGGTAAAAGCAGTTCGACCCCCCAGCCACGCCCGTGTCGCCCGGAAAATCCACCACGACCACTTTCCCAGCCTGAGGTAAGAGCCGTTTTTAGATACGAAAATGCTTCAATTTTCTTTCAAATGGACACTTGTAGAATGGTCCAATGCATTAACAGATGAATGCTGTGTGAGGGGGCGGGCGATCGTTAAATTATTGCCCGATGTGAGATCACTGTAGAGTGTAGCGTAGCCCGAGGGTGACTGAACACCGAAACATACTTTGCTTGTTGAGGCAATAATGCACGTGTTGACCATTGAAACTTAATGTAGTAAGGTCACTTGACCAGACCTGGCGACCTGACCTTAAGTGAGATGGATTTTCATAACACGTGCAGAAAAGATGTATGATAAGGTGTGCCAAAAACCACAAGGGAGGATGTTCAAACCCCTCCCCTTTCCCCCTCCCCAGCTGAGGAGGGCGCAGGTTAACCCGCGCATGACTTGGGTTTTATTTTACATTATGCGGCTGACTGGGGCTACGTTATTACTAGGCCGAGCGTCAAAATTCACACGGCGTCTGATAGCCCTGGACAAACTGTTGAACGAAATCTAATTTCATTAACCTAGAGGTTATCGATGATGTCACAGGTCAGGTCAAGGGAAACATTATCAACATTTTGGTCATGGTGCCGTCATTCTTATTCCAGCACCTTTTTGCAGCTATTCAGCACAGAGGAGCAGCCGGGCCCAGCCGGTGATCCGGGGAGCCCGGTAAGCATAAGACCGGATGTGTTGGAAACCATTCGAGGCCAGCGCACGGCTTCGCTGATGGTAAAAAATATGGCTGTCGCTCTCTGGGGCACGGAGGGCCTCGCCAACCGGTCCGTTACCGGGTCAGCCTCCAACCGGACTCAAGGGCGTGAGCCAAAACAGAGGCTCACCCCCAAGAAACTTGAGGCTATCAAAAGTAAGTAATATATAGGTAGTGGTCAAGTATTGCATGCACTACTGTACGACTCGCTGCATCAATTTACATGCATTTTGACTCACCAAGCATTGCACACCGTTTCCTGTAGAATGCTATGAGACACGAGCATTCGATCATTAAGGTTATAGGCAGTAAGGAAAGCACGCATAAAATTTCTATCAATAATGCGTACAATACTAATACGTACTAGTGCTCTTTTTATAGAAGATTAAATTAACATATGAATTAAATAATGAAAAGCATAAAAAGTAAAAAAAGATGTAACTCAACTAACAATAAGTAAAAGACATCCATGTCAATGTCAATGTGCACTTTTGCTACAGGTGAACTACGGTCACAAATGACCAAGCGGGGTGCCGACGATGCGGAGGTACAGAACACCCTCAAAAAGGTCCCGCGCTTCATCAACGAAAAAATTCAGGATATCCGTCGGAAAACCAAGACGACGCAGCAGGACTGATTGTGACAAAAAGGCGACCGTGTGACCCGCACACACGCCTTCCTTAGAGGCAAAAGGCCCCCGCCCTACCCCATCCGGGCTAACCCGTGCCCGGCCCCCTCCAGCATGTGCTGGGCGGGCCGGGCCGCCGGCCCGTCGCGCGGACCGCCTGTGGCTCGCGCTGAACGGGTCGGTGGTCAGGGGGCGCCGCCTCGCAAGTATAGTGGCACTTTAGTCGCACTCAGGTGCGAGGCGGCGCGGGCGGGGGCAGAGGTGGTGCCAGCAAGAGCCACTTGTATATATACTACGTGAATTATAAATGAAGGAATAGCTTATGCACCTGTGTTGTTCTGATGTGAAATAACCATTTTCTGTAAAATAGTAATACATTATTTGCTCCTTTTAAGAACATGTTTCAACTGTTTTCTGATGGTACGCACACCATAAGAAACCTTTAGACCATAAGAAACCATTAGACCATAAGAAACCATTAGACCATAAGAAACCATTAGACCATAAGAAACCATTAGACCATAAGAAACCATTAGACCATGAGAAACCATTAGACCATGAGAAACCATTAGACCATAAGAAACCATTAGACCATAAGAAACCATTAGACCATAAGAAACCATTAGACCATTAGACCATCAAGCCATTAGACCATTAGGCCATCAAACCATTAGACCATTAGAGCATCAAACCATTAGACCACTACACCACCATACCATTAGACCATTAGACCATTAGGGTTTCAATTTCCATATAGACCATTAGACCATTAGACCATCGCTAATGGTTTTTTCTCTAGGGAATAGCAATGTTTGATATTAATCTAAGGTTATTTTATTCGAAAACGATTATTATCTCTTGATTTATGTTTGCGCGCCATAAATCGCCGACCGTTACAGCCCGCAAACAGCTGATTTCCTCGCGAAAATGTTCCCGTGGCTCCTCTGAAACGGCTATGTAACGGAAGTTAGCAGGGATTCAGCAGGGGTTCAGCAGGGATTCAGCAGGGATCGACGGCCCCTACGATTTCGCTGAATTTTGGTGGATAGGTGCAGAATGGTGTCCTCTATCGAAAATCCTAGTGCCAAAATGCGGGGAATCCATCAGGGGGGCCACAAATCCCAAAAAACAGTATGCCCTCAGGGCACAATCGACGAACTTTGAAAACCCTACTTCTAGCCGTCAAAACAGCTAAAAATGCACGTCATTCGAAAGAGGACAAAATTTTACGTGCAACGGTACCAAATTTAGGGGGCTAGCGCCCCCTGAACCGAACATAACAGCTTCAAATATATGGGCCCGGGAGTATGCCCTCGGGGCATAAATAAACGTTTGCAACAATTTCAGGCCTATAACATCGACAAAATCCAGCAATATGCACATCATTGGAAAGAGCGTAATTTCCCAAACAAAAAACCCAAGTAACATTTTTCGATGGGGCCCACCTGGGGCCCACGGGACCCAATTGAAATTTGGGGCCCAATGGGGCGGCCCCTACGATTTTCTTCAAAATTTGCACAGACACTCTCCTGGGCCCCCTCTTCAATCTGGCTGAAGAAACCTACCGGGGAATCCAAAGGAAGGGGCCCAAAGAGGGCCCCAAAGAGGCCCTTTCTAAGTATTGCCCCTAATTTCGCGACCAACCCCGGCAATATGCACATCATTGGAAAGAGCGTAATTTCCCAAACAAAAAACCCAAGTAACATTTTTCGATGGGGCCCACCTGGGGCCCACGGGACCCAATTGAAATTTGGGGCCCAATGGGGCGGCCCCTACGATTTTCTTCAAAATTTGCACAGACACTCTCCTGGGCCCCCTCTTCAATCTGGCTGAAGAAACCTACCGGGGAATCCAAAGGAAGGGGCCCAAAGAGGGCCCCAAAGAGGCCCTTTCTAAGTATTGCCCCTAATTTCGCGACCAACCCCGGCAATATGCACATCATTGGAAAGAGCGTAATTTCCCAAACAAAAAACCCAAGTAACATTTTTCGATGGGGCCCACCTGGGGCCCACGGGACCCAATTGAAATTTGGGGCCCAATGGGGCGGCCCCTACGATTTTCTTCAAAATTTGCGCAGACACTCTCCTGGGCCCCCTCTTCAATCTGGCTGAAGAAACCTACCGGGGAATCCAAAGGAAGATGCCCAAAGAGGGCCCCAAAGAGGCCCTTTCTAAGTATTGCCCCTAATTTCGCGACCAACCCCGGCAATATGATCATCATTGGAAAGAGCGTAATTTCCCAAACAAAAAACCCAAGTAACATTTTTCGATGGGGCCCACCTGGGGCCCACGGGACCCAATTGAAATTTGGTGCCCAATTGGGCGGCCCCTACGATTTTCTTCAAAATTTGCACAGACACTCTCCTGGGCCCCCTCTTCAATCTGGCTGAAGAAACCTACCGGGGAATCCAAAGGAAGGGGCCCAAAGAGGGCCCCAAAGAGGCCCTTTCTAAGTATTGCCCCTAATTTCGCGACCAACCCCGGCAATATGCACATCATTGGAAAGAGCGTAATTTCCCAAACAAAAAACCCAAGTAACATTTTTCGATGGGGCCCACCTGGGGCCCACGGGACCCAATTGAAATTTGGGGCCCAATGGGGCGGCCCCTACGATTTTCTTCAAAATTTGCGCAGACACTCTCCTGGGCCCCCTCTTCAATCTGGCTGAAGAAACGTACCGGGGAATCCAAAGGAAGGGGCCCAAAGAGGGCCCCAAAGAGGCCCTTTCTAAGTATTGCCCCTAATTTCGCGACCAACCCCGGCAATATGCACATCATTGGAAAGAGCGTAATTTCCCAAACAAAAAACCCAAGTAACATTTTTCGATGGGGCCCACCTGGTGCCCACGGGACCCAATTGAAATTTGGGGCCCAATGGGGCGGCCCCTACGATTTTCTTCAAAATTTGCACAGACACTCTCCTGGGCCCCCTCTTCAATCTGGCTGAAGAAACCTACCGGGGAATCCAAAGGAAGGGGCCCAAAGAGGGCCCCAAAGAGGCCCTTTCTAAGTATTGCCCCTAATTTCGCGACCAACCCCGGCAATATGCACATCATTGGAAAGAGCGTAATTTCCCAAACAAAAAACCCAAGTAACATTTTTCGATGGGGCCCACCTGGGGCCCACGGGACCCAATTGAAATTTGGGGCCCAATAGGGCGGCCCCTACGATTTTCTTCAAAATTTGCACAGACACTCTCCTGGGCCCCCTCTTCAATCTGGCTGAAGAAACCTACCGGGGAATCCAAAGGAAGGGGCCCAAAGAGGGCCCCAAAGAGGCCCTTTCTAAGTATTGCCCCTAATTTCGCGACCAACCCCAGCAATATGCACATCATTGGAAAGAGCGTAATTTCCCAAACAAAAAATCCAGGTAACATTTTTCGATGGGGCCCACCTGGGGCCCACGGGACCCAATTGAAATTTGGGGCCCAATGGGGCGGCCCCTACGATTTTCTTCAAAATTTGCACAGACACTCTCCTGGGCCCCCTCTTCAATCTGGCTGAAGAAACCTACCGGGGAATCCAAAGGAAGGGGCCCAAAGAGGGCCCCAAAGAGGCCCTTTCTAAGTATTGCCCCTAATTTCGCGACCAACCCCGGCAATATGCACATCATTGGAAAGAGCGTAATTTCCCAAACAAAAAACACAAGTAACATTTTTCGATGGGGCCCACCTGGGGCCCACGGGACCCAATTGAAATTTGGGTTCCAATGGGGCGGCCCCTACGATTTTCTTCAAAATTTGCACAGACACTCTCCTGGGCCCCCTCTTCAATCTGGCTGAAGAAACCTACCGGGGAATCCAAAGGAAGGGGCCCAAAGAGGGCCCCAAAGAGGCCCTTTCTAAGTATTGCCCCTAATTTCGCGACCAACCCCGGCAATATGCACATCATTGGAAAGAGCATAATTTCCCAAACAAAAAACCCAAGTAACATTTTTCGATGGGGCCCACCTGGGGCCCACGGGACCCAATTGAAATTTGGGGCCCAATGGGGCGGCCCTACGATTTTCTTCAAAATTTGCACAGACACTCTCCTGGGCCCCCTCTTCAATCTGGCTGAAGAAACCTACCGGGGAATCCAAAGGAAGGGGCCCAAAGAGGGCCCCAAAGAGGCCCTTTCTAAGTATTGCCCCTAATTTCGCGACCAACCCCGGCAATATGCACATCATTGGAAAGAGCGTAATTTCCCAAACAAAAAACCCAAGTAACATTTTTCGATGGGGCCCACCTGGGGCCCACGGGACCCAATTGAAATTTGGGGCCGAATGGGGCGGCCCCTACGATTTTCTTCAAAATCTGCATAGACACTCTCCTGGGCCCCCTCTTCAATCTGGCTGAAGAAACCTACCGGGGAATCCAAAGGAAGGGGCCCAAAGAGGGCCCCAAAGAGGCCCTTTCTAAGTATTGCCCCTAATTTCGCAACCAACCCCGGCAATATGCACATCATTGGAAAGAGCGTAATTTCCCAAACAAAAAACCCAAGTAACATTTTTCGATGGGGCCCACCTGGGGCCCACGGGACCCAATTGAAATTTGGGGCCCAATGGGGCGGCCCCTACGATTTTCTTCAAAATTTGCACAGACACTCTCCTGGGCCCCCTCTTCAATCTGGCTGAAGAAAACTACCGGGGAATCCAAAGGAAGGGGCCCTCTTTGGGCCCCTTCGCGAAATTAGGGGCAATACTTATAAAGGGCCTCTTTGGGGCCCTCTTTGGGCCCCTTCCTTTGGATTCCCCGGTAGGTTTCTTCAGCCAGATTGAAGAGGGGGCCCAGGTGAGTGTCTGTGCAAATTTTGAAGAAAATCGTAGGGGCCGCCCCATTGGGCCCCAAATTTCAATTGGGTCCCGTGGGCCCCAGGTGGGCCCCATCGAAAAATGTTACTTGGGTTTTTTGTTTGGGAAATTACGCTCTTTCCAATGATGTGCATATTGCCGGGGTTGGTCGCGAAATTAGGGGCAATACTTAGAAAGGGCCTCTTTGGGGCCCTCTTTGGGCCCCTTCCTTTGGATTCCCCGGTAGGTTTCTTCAGCCAGATTGAAGAGGGGGCCCAGGAGAGTGTCTGTGCAGATTTTGAAGAAAATCGTAGGGGCCGCCCCATTGGGCCCCAAATTTCAATTGGGTCCCGTGGGCCCCAGGTGGGCCCCATCGAAAAATGTTACTTGGGTTTTTTGTTTGGGAAATTACGCTCTTTCCAATGATGTGCATATTGCCGGGGTTGGTCGCGAAATTAGGGGCAATACTTAGAAAGGGCCTCTTTGGGGCCCTCTCTGGGCCCCTTCCTTTGGATTCCCCGGTAGGTTTCTTCAGCCAGATTGAAGAGGGGGCCCAGGAGAGTGTCTGTGCAAATTTTGAAGAAAATCGTAGGGGCCGCCCCATTGGGCCCCAAATTTCAATTGGGTCCCGTGGGCCCCAGGTGGGCCCCATCGAAAAATGTTACTTGGGTTTTTTGTTTGGGAAATTACGCTCTTTCCAATGATGTGCATATTGCCGGGGTTGGTCGCGAAATTAGGGGCAATACTTAGAAAGGGCCTCTTTGGGGCCCTCTTTGGGCCCCTTCCTTTGGATTCCCCGGTAGGTTTCTTCAGCCAGATTGAAGAGGGGGCCCAGGAGAGTGTCTGCGCAAATTTTGAAGAAAATCGTAGGGGCCGCCCCATTGGGCCCCAAATTTCAATTGGGTCCCGTGGGCCCCAGAAGGGCCCCATCGAAAAATGTTACTTGGGTTTTTTGTTTGGGAAATTACGCTCTTTCCAATGATGTGCATATTGCCGGGGTTGGTCGCGAAATTAGGGGCAATACTTAGAAAGGGCCTCTTTGGGGCCCTCTTTGGGCCCCTTCCTTTGGATTCCCCGGTAGGTTTCTTCAGCCAGATTGAAGAGGGGGCCCAGGAGAGTGTCTGTGCAAATTTTGAAGAAAATCGTAGGGGCCGCCCCATTGGGCCCCAAATTTCAATTGGGTCCCGTGGGCCCCAGGTGGGCCCCATCGAAAAATGTTACTTGGGTTTTTGTTTGGGAAATTACGCTCTTTCCAATGATGTGCATATTGCCGGGGTTGGTTGCGAAATTAGGGGCAATACTTAGAAAGGGCCTCTTTGGGGCCCTCTTTGGGCCCCTTCCTTTGGATTCCCCGGTAGGTTTCTTCAGCCAGATTGAAGAGGGGGCCCAGGAGAGTGTCTGTGCAAATTTTGAAGAAAATCGTAGGGGCCGCCCCATTGGGCCCCAAATTTCAATTGGGTCCCGTGGGCCCCAGGTGGGCCCCATCGAAAAATTATACTTGGGTTTTTTGTTTGGGAAATTACGCTCTTTCCAATGATGTGCATATTGCCGGGGTTGGTCGCGAAATTAGAGGCATTACTTAGAAAGGGCCTCTTTGGGGCCCTCTTTGGGCCCCTTCCTTTGGATTCCCCGGTAGTTTTCTTCAGCCAGATTGAAGAGGGGGCCCAGGAGAGTGTCTGTGCAAATTTTGAAGAAAATCGTAGGGCCCGCCCCATTGGGCCCCAAATTTCAATTGGGTCCCGTGGGCCCCAGGTGGGCCCCATCGAAAAATGTTACTTGTGTTTTTTGTTTGGGAAATTACGCTCTTTCCAATGATGTGCATATTGCCGGGGTTGGTCGCGAAATTAGGGGCAATACTTAGAAAGGGCCTCTTTGGGGCCCTCTTTGGGCCCCTTCCTTTGGATTCCCCGGTAGGTTTCTTCAGCCAGATTAAAGAGGGGGCCCAGGAGAGTGTCTGTGCAAATTTTGAAGAAAATCGTAGGGGCCGCCCCAATGGGCCCCAAATTTCAATTGGGTCCCGTGGGCCCCAGGTGGGCCCCATCGAAAAATGTTACTTGGGTTTTTTGTTTGGGAAATTACGCTCTTTCCAATGATGTGCATATTGCCGGGGTTGGTCGCGAAATTAGGGGCAATACTTAGAAAGGGCCTCTTTGGGGCCCTCTTTGGGCCCCTTCCTTTGGATTCCCCGGTAGGTTTCTTCAGCCAGATTGAAGAGGGGGCCCAGGAGAGTGTCTGCGCAAATTTTGAAGAAAATCGTAGGGGCCGCCCCATTGGGCCCCAAATTTCAATTGGGTCCCGTGGGCCCCAGGTGGGCCCCATCGAAAAATGTTACTTGGGTTTTTTGTTTGGGAAATTACGCTCTTTCCAATGATGTGCATATTGCCGGGGTTGGTCGCGAAATTAGAGGCAATACTTAGAAAGGGCCTCTTTGGGGCCCTCTTTGGGCCCCTTCCTCTGGATTCCCCGGTAGGTTTCTTCAGCCAGATTGAAGAGGGGGCCCAGGAGAGTGTCTGTGCAAATTTTGAAGAAAATCGTAAGGGCCGCCCCATTGGGCCCCAAATTTCAATTGGGTCCCGTGGGCCCCAGGTGGGCCCCATCGAAAAATGTTACTTGGGTTTTTTGTTTGGGAAATTACGCTCTTTCCAATGATGTGCATATTGCTGGGGTTGGTGGCGAAATTAGGGGCAATACTTAGAAAGGGCCTCTTTGGGGCCCTCTTTGGGCCCCTTCCTTTGGATTCCCCGGTAGGTTTCTTCAGCCAGATTGAAGAGGGGGCCCAGGAGAGTGTCTGTGCAAATTTTGAAGAAAATCGTAGGGGCCGCCCCATTGGGCCCCAAATTTCAATTGGGTCCCGTGGGCCCCAGGTGGGCCCCATCGAAAAATGTTACTTGGGTTTTTTGTTTGGGAAATTACGCTCTTTCCAATGATGTGCATATTGCCGGGGTTGGTCGCGAAATTAGAGGCAATACTTAGAAAGGGCCTCTTTGGGGCCCTCTTTGGGCCCCTTCCTTTGGATTCCCCGGTAGTTTTCTTCAGCCAGATTGAAGAGGGGGCCCAGGAGAGTGTCTGTGCAAATTTTGAAGAAAATCGTAGAGGCCGCCCCATTGGGCCCCAAATTTCAATTGGGTCCCGTGGGCCCCAGGTGGGCCCCATCGAAAAATGTTACTTGTGTTTTTTGTTTGGGAAATTACGCTCTTTCCAATGATGTGCATATTGCCGGGGTTGGTCGCGAAATTAGGGGCAATACTTAGAAAGGGCCTCTTTGGGGCCCTCTTTGGGCCCCTTCCTTTGGATTCCCCGGTAGGTTTCTTCAGCCAGATTAAAGAGGGGGCCCAGGAGAGTGTCTGTGCAAATTTTGAAGAAAATCGTAGGGCCGCCCCATTGGGCCCCAAATTTCAATTGGGTCCCGTGGGCCCCAGGTGGGCCCCATCGAAAAATGTTACTTGGGTTTTTTGTTTGGGAAATTACGCTCTTTCCAATGATGTGCATATTGCCGGGGTTGGTCGCGAAATTAGGGGCAATACTTAGAAAGGGCCTCTTTGGGGCCCTCTTTGGGCCCCTTCCTTTGGATTCCCCGGTAGGTTTCTTCAGCCAGATTGAAGAGGGGGCCAGGAGAGTGTCTGCGCAAATTTTGAAGAAAATCGTAGGGGCCGCCCCATTGGGCCCCAAATTTCAATTGGGTCCCGTGGGCCCCAGGTGGGCCCCATCGAAAAATGTTACTTGGGTTTTTTGTTTGGGAAATTACGCTCTTTCCAATGTTGTGCATATTGCCGGGGTTGGTCGCGAAATTAGGGGCAATACTTAGAAAGGGCCTCTTTGGGGCCCTCTTTGGGCCCCTTCCTTTGGATTCCCCGGTAGGTTTCTTCAGCCAGATTGAAGAGGGGGCCCAGGAGAGTGTCTGTGCAAATTTTGAAGAAAATCGTAGGGGCCGCCCCATTGGGCCCCAAATTTCAATTGGGTCCCGTGGGCCCCAGGTGGGCCCCATCGAAAAATGTTACTTGGGTTTTTTGTTTGGGAAATTACGCTCTTTCCAATGATGTGCATATTGCTGGGGTTGGTCGCGAAATTAGGGGCAATACTTAGAAAGGGCCTCTTTGGGGCCCTCTTTGGGCCCCTTCCTTTGGATTCCCCGGTAGGTTTCTTCAGCCAGATTGAAGAGGGGGCCCAGGAGAGTGTCTGTGCAAATTTTGAAGAAAATCGTAGGGGCCGCCCCATTGGGCCCCAAATTTCAATTGGGTCCCGTGGGCCCCAGGTGGGCCCCATCGAAAAATGTTACTTAGGTTTTTTGTTTGGGAAATTACGCTCTTTCCAATGATGTGCATATTGCCGGGGTTGGTCGCGAAATTAGGGGCAATACTTAGAAAGGGCCTCTTTGGGGCCCTCTTTGGGCCACTCCCTTTGGATTCCCCGGTAGGTTTCTTCAGCCAGATTGAAGAGGGGGCCCAGGAGAGTGTCTGTGCAAATTTTGAAGAAAATCGTAGGGGCCGCCCCATTGGGCCCCAAATTTCAATTGGGTCCCGTGGGCCCCAGGTGGGCCCCATCGAAAAATGTTACTTGGGTTTTTTGTTTGGGAAATTACGCTCTTTCCAATGATGTGCATATTGCCGGGGTTGGTCGCGAAATTAGAGGCAATACTTAGAAAGGGCCTCTTTGGGGCCCTCTTTGGGCCCCTTCCTTTGGATTCCCCGGTAGTTTTCTTCAGCCAGATTGAAGAGGGGGCCCAGGAGAGTGTCTGTGCAAATTTTGAAGAAAATCGTAGGGGCCGCCCCATTGGGCCCCAAATTTCAATTGGGTCCCGTGGGCCCCAGGTGGGCCCCATCGAAAAATGTTACTTGTGTTTTTTGTTTGGGAAATTACGCTCTTTCCAATGATGTGCATATTGCCGGGGTTGGTCGCGAAATTAGGGGCAATACTTAGAAAGGGCCTCTTTGGGGCCCTCTTTGGGCCCCTTCCTTTGGATTCCCCGGTAGGTTTCTTCAGCCAGATTAAAGAGGGGGCCCAGGAGAGTGTCTGTGCAAATTTTGAAGAAAATCGTAGGGGCCGCCCCATTGGGCCCCAAATTTCAATTGGGTCCCGTGGGCCCCAGGTGGGCCCCATCGAAAAATGTTACTTGGGTTTTTTGTTTGGGAAATTACGCTCTTTCCAATGATGTGCATATTGCCGGGGTTGGTCGCGAATTAGGGGCAATACTTAGAAAGGGCCTCTTTGGGGCCCTCTTTGGGCCCCTTCCTTTGGATTCCCCGGTAGGTTTCTTCAGCCAGATTGAAGAGGGGGCCCAGGAGAGTGTCTGCGCAAATTTTGAAGAAAATCGTAGGGGCCGCCCCATTGGGCCCCAAATTTCAATTGGGTCCCGTGGGCCCCAGGTGGGCCCCATCGAAAAATGTTACTTGGGTTTTTTGTTTGGGAAATTACGCTCTTTCCAATGATGTGCATATTGCCGGGGTTGGTCGCGAAATTAGAGGCAATACTTAGAAAGGGCCTCTTTGGGGCCCTCTTTGGGCCCCTTCCTCTGGATTCCCCGGTAGGTTTCTTCAGCCAGATTGAAGAAGGGGCCCAGGAGAGTGTCTGTGCAAATTTTGAAGAAAATCGTAGGGGCCGCCCAATTGGGCCCCAAATTTCAATTGGGTCCCGTGGGCCCCAGGTGGGCCCCATCGAAAAATGTTACTTGGGTTTTTTGTTTGGGAAATTACGCTCTTTCCAATGATGTGCATATTGCCGGGGTTGGTCGCGAAATTAGGGGCAATACTTAGAAAGGGCCTCTTTGGGGCCCTCTTTGGGCCCCTTCCTTTGGATTCCCCGGTAGGTTTCTTCAGCCAGATTGAAGAGGGGGCCCAGGAGAGTGTCTGTGCAAATTTTGAAGAAAATCGTAGGGGCCGCCCCATTGGGCCCTAAATTTCAATTGGGTCCCGTGGGCCCCAGGTGGGCCCCATCGAAAAATGTTACTTGGGTTTTTTGTTTGGGAAATTACGCTCTTTCCAATGATGTGCATATTGCCGGGGTTGGTCGCGAAATTAGGGGCAATACTTAGAAAGGGCCTCTTTGGGGCCCTCTTTGGGCCCCTTCCTTTGGATTCCCCGGTAGGTTTCTTCAGCCAGATTGAAGAGGGGGCCCAGGAGAGTGTCTGCGCAAATTTTGAAGAAAATCGTAGGGGCCGCCCCATTGGGCCCCAAATTTCAATTGGGTCCCGTGGGCCCCAGGTGGGCCCCATCGAAAAATGTTACTTGGGTTTTTTGTTTGGGAAATTACGCTCTTTCCAATGTTGTGCATATTGCCGGGGTTGGTCGCGAAATTAGGGGCAATACTTAGAAAGGGCCTCTTTGGGGCCCTCTTTGGGCCCCTTCCTTTGGATTCCCCGGTAGGTTTCTTCAGCCAGATTGAAGAGGGGGCCCAGGAGAGTGTCTGCGCAAATTTTGAAGAAAATCGTAGGGGCCGCCCCATTGGGCCCCAAATTTCAATTGGGTCCCGTGGGCCCCAGGTGGGCCCCATCGAAAAATGTTACTTGTGTTTTTTGTTTGGGAAATTACGCTCTTTCCAATGATGTGCATATTGCCGGGGTTGGTCGCGAAATTAGGGGCAATACTTAGAAAGGGCCTCTTTGGGGCCCTCTTTGGGCCCCTTCCTTTGGATTCCCCGGTAGGTTTCTTCAGCCAGATTGAAGAGGGGGCCCAGGAGAGTGTCTGTGCAAATTTTGAAGAAAATCGTAAGGGCCGCCCCATTGGGCCCCAAATTTCAATTGGGTCCCGTTGGCCCCAGGTGGGCCCCATCGAAAAATGTTACTTGGGTTTTTTGTTTGGGAAATTACGCTCTTTCCAATGATGTGCATATTGCTGGGGTTGGTGGCGAAATTAGGGGCAATACTTAGAAAGGGCCTCTTTGGGGCCCTCTTTGGGCCCCTTCCTTTGGATTCCCCGGTAGGTTTCTTCAGCCAGATTGAAGAGGGGGCCCAGGAGAGTGTCTGTGCAAATTTTGAAGAAAATCGTAGGGGCCGCCCCATTGGGCCCCAAATTTCAATTGGGTCCCGTGGGCCCCAGGTGGGCCCCATCGAAAAATGTTACTTGGGTTTTTTGTTTGGGAAATTACGCTCTTTCCAATGATGTGCATATTGCCGGGGTTGGTCGCGAAATTAGAGGCAATACTTAGAAAGGGCCTCTTTGGGGCCCTCTTTGGGCCCCTTCCTTTGGATTCCCCGGTAGTTTTCTTCAGCCAGATTGAAGAGGGGGCCCAGGAGAGTGTCTGTGCAAATTTTGAAGAAAATCGTAGGGGCCGCCCCATTGGGCCCCAAATTTCAATTGGGTCCCGTGGGCCCCAGGTGGGCCCCATCGAAAAATGTTACTTGTGTTTTTTGTTTGGGAAATTACGCTCTTTCCAATGATGTGCATATTGCCGGGGTTGGTCGCGAAATTAGGGGCAATACTTAGAAAGGGCCTCTTTGGGGCCCTCTTTGGGCCCCTTCCTTTGGATTCCCCGGTAGGTTTCTTCAGCCAGATTAAAGAGGGGGCCCAGGAGAGTGTCTGTGCAAATTTTGAAGAAAATCGTAGGGGCCGCCCCATTGGGCCCCAAATTTCAATTGGGTCCCGTGGGCCCCAGGTGGGCCCCATCGAAAAATGTTACTTGGGTTTTTTGTTTGGGAAATTACGCTCTTTCCAATGATGTGCATATTGCCGGGGTTGGTCGCGAAATTAGGGGCAATACTTAGAAAGGGCCTCTTTGGGGCCCTCTTTGGGCCCCTTCCTTTGGATTCCCCGGTAGGTTTCTTCAGCCAGATTGAAGAGGGGGCCAGGAGAGTGTCTGCGCAAATTTTGAAGAAAATCGTAGGGGCCGCCCCATTGGGCCCCAAATTTCAATTGGGTCCCGTGGGCCCCAGGTGGGCCCCATCGAAAAATGTTACTTGGGTTTTTTGTTTGGGAAATTACGCTCTTTCCAATGTTGTGCATATTGCCGGGGTTGGTCGCGAAATTAGGGGCAATACTTAGAAAGGGCCTCTTTGGGGCCCTCTTTGGGCCCCTTCCTTTGGATTCCCCGGTAGGTTTCTTCAGCCAGATTGAAGAGGGGGCCCAGGAGAGTGTCTGTGCAAATTTTGAAGAAAATCGTAGGGGCCGCCCCATTGGGCCCCAAATTTCAATTGGGTCCCGTGGGCCCCAGGTGGGCCCCATCGAAAAATGTTACTTGGGTTTTTTGTTTGGGAAATTACGCTCTTTCCAATGATGTGCATATTGCTGGGGTTGGTCGCGAAATTAGGGGCAATACTTAGAAAGGGCCTCTTTGGGGCCCTCTTTGGGCCCCTTCCTTTGGATTCCCCGGTAGGTTTCTTCAGCCAGATTGAAGAGGGGGCCCAGGAGAGTGTCTGTGCAAATTTTGAAGAAAATCGTAGGGGCCGCCCCATTGGGCCCCAAATTTCAATTGGGTCCCGTAGGCCCCAGGTGGGCCCCATCGAAAAATGTTACTTAGGTTTTTTGTTTGGGAAATTACGCTCTTTCCAATGATGTGCATATTGCCGGGGTTGGTCGCGAAATTAGGGGCAATACTTAGAAAGGGCCTCTTTGGGGCCCTCTTTGGGCCACTCCCTTTGGATTCCCCGGTAGGTTTCTTCAGCCAGATTGAAGAGGGGGCCCAGGAGAGTGTCTGTGCAAATTTTGAAGAAAATCGTAGGGGCCGCCCCATTGGGCCCCAAATTTCAATTGGGTCCCGTGGGCCCCAGGTGGGCCCCATCGAAAAATGTTACTTGGGTTTTTTGTTTGGAAAATTACGCTCTTTCCAATGATGTGCATATTGCCGGGGTTGGTCGCGAAATTAGAGGCAATACTTAGAAAGGGCCTCTTTGGGGCCCTCTTTGGGCCCCTTCCTTTGGATTCCCCGGTAGTTTTCTTCAGCCAGATTGAAGAGGGGGCCCAGGAGAGTGTCTGTGCAAATTTTGAAGAAAATCGTAGGGGCCGCCCCATTGGGCCCCAAATTTCAATTGGGTCCCGTGGGCCCCAGGTGGGCCCCATCGAAAAATGTTACTTGTGTTTTTTGTTTGGGAAATTACGCTCTTTCCAATGATGTGCATATTGCCGGGGTTGGTCGCGAAATTAGGGGCAATACTTAGAAAGGGCCTCTTTGGGGCCCTCTTTGGGCCCCTTCCTTTGGATTCCCCGGTAGGTTTCTTCAGCCAGATTAAAGAGGGGGCCCAGGAGAGTGTCTGTGCAAATTTTGAAGAAAATCGTAGGGGCCGCCCCATTGGGCCCCAAATTTCAATTGGGTCCCGTGGGCCCCAGGTGGGCCCCATCGAAAAATGTTACATGGGTTTTTTGTTTGGGAAATTACGCTCTTTCCAATGATGTGCATATTGCCGGGGTTGGTCGCGAAATTAGGGGCAATACTTAGAAAGGGCCTCTTTGGGGCCCTCTTTGGGCCCCTTCCTTTGGATTCCCCGGTAGGTTTCTTCAGCCAGATTGAAGAGGGGGCCCAGGAGAGTGTCTGCGCAAATTTTGAAGAAAATCGTAGGGGCCGCCCCATTGGGCCCCAAATTTCAATTGGGTCCCGTGGGCCCCAGGTGGGCCCCATCGAAAAATGTTACTTGGGTTTTTTGTTTGGGAAATTACGCTCTTTCCAATGATGTGCATATTGCTGGATTTTGTCGATGTTATAGGCCTGAAATTGTTGCAAACGTTTATTTATGCCCCGAGGGCATACTCCCGGGCCCATATATTTGAAGCTGTTTTGTTCGGTTCAGGGGGGCGCTAGCCCCCTAAATTTGGTACCGTTGCACGTAAAATTTTGTCCTCTTTCGAATGACGTGCATTTTTAGCTGTTTTGACGGCTAGAAGTAGGGTTTTCAAAGTTCGTCGATTGTGCCCTGAGGGCATACTGTTTTTTGGGATTTGTGGCCCCCCTGATGGATTCCCCGCATTTTGGCACTAGGATTTTCGATAGAGGACACCATTCTGCACCTCTCCACCAAAATTCAGCGAAATCGTAGGGGCCGTCGATCCCTGCTGAATCCCTGCTGAACCCCTGCTGAATCCCTGCTAACTTCCGTTACATGAAACGGCTCTCCTCCAAGCTCATCCAACCTCATCCGAGATTTTTTGGGAGGAGCGACGGGAACAGGCCCATAGTGTGTGTGGGGGGGCGGCGTTGAATTTCAATTCTACATCAATATCAATTCAAACTGAAAAACGTGGGTTTGGTTTTGCTGGGATTACTACAGTGCATACAATTTGTATTTAGAACAAGCTGTGGATATTGATATTTTATTCAACACAATTTTTCAGCATCATGTAAATTCCTGAGTTCATCATGTTACACCCATTTTGATTTCATTTTAGCGTATTGCTTAAATTTTTGTATTTCTGTAATATTCAGTCATGTCAAGGTGGGTCAGTTAGTTTAAATCATGAGTTAAGGCGCTGCAAATGTCAGATCCACTGGTAATCTCACGGAAAGCCCCAGCTTCAAGCAGTCAGGTCAGCTTTTGCCATTCGTGTGGTTAACGACTGGAATGGACTGTCGGCTGGATTGTAGACTCTCCTTCGCTGAACATAGGGCCTGTTCCAGCACCTCCAGTAGAAATTCTTGACTGGAGGCTCTACCAGAGGTTTCACTGGAGGCGCTGGAACGCAATCTGGAGATTTCTGGAGATTGGCATCACAGCAGTGCTGCCAGATGGAGAAGGCTGTAATCCTCCAGATCAGTTACAAAAATCCTCCAGATTCCTCCAAATCCCATTGGCGGATCCAGATAGGCGGTCTTGGACGCTGCGGGAGGGCATATCTCCGAAAAGGTTTCTCCAAATTCTAAAAACTCATCGGATTTCGATTCCTTTCGCACTGCTGTGTAGTTTAAAAGATGCTTTTTTTATAATAAAAGTTGTTTAGTTTTCGTTTTATCCTTGAAAAAAAAAACGAAAATTTTCTTCGATTTTGGACGCTGCAGGAGGGGGGGGGGGAATTTGCGCCAAATGTCCCCCTTTGATCCGCCAGTAGTTCGGTACCTTCAAAAACATATGGTACAATCGTACACGAAATAGGAACAAATAGTCACCATGATATTCGTGGATATAGCTACAGACTGAGACATTCCAGTCTCACGGTGATAAAGGGCAGTGATATATCCTAACGGGTAGGGTGAAGCTGGGCAGGAAAATGTCTTTTGAGTCTTGAACGCGTTGTATTTTTCCATGAAATTGAATATATTAATCGGGTGACAAATCCTCCAGATTTTCCTCCAGAATCAAAAATCCTCCAAATGCGAAATTTGTCCGCAAATAGAGTTCAAAATCCTCCAGATTTGCGGAAATCCTCCAAATCTGGCAGCACTGCATCACAGATACCCAAAGAATGACGATTGTTCTCTCTTGAAACGCAAAATTTGTTTTCAATTTTATTAAGAAAGATTAACAAAATTATAGCAATATAATTTTATTTATATTCAAGTTGTAAAATAATCAGTCCTTTGTTTACATTCGTGATTGTCACATGTGCGCCATAATTGTAGACCAGAGCCTCCAGAGAAATTTGGACCTCACAAATCTCTGGAGGCTACTGGAGGTTTCTGGAGCTTTGGCGAGAGCTTTCTGGAGCTTTCTGGAGGCGCTGGAACGCTCTCTGGAGGATTCTAGAGCTTTCTGGAGCTTTCTGGAGGTTTCTGGAGGCGCTGGAACAGGCCCATATTCGAAAGCCGTCTGGATGCCCACTGGGCTCCGCTTCAGTATCTGGTGCCTGTCACCGACTGAGTTGAGTCAGAACGGAACACATGAGTTCGATGAGAGCTTGACCTCAAGGCTTTAGTGCCTTACATATCCCGATCACTTTAAAAAGGTACACACCATTTTAAATCTGCCACTTATCAGCAGGGACACAGGCACAGCCAAGGTGGGGCCACAGGACCATGCCCCCCCCCCCATTGAAGGTGAAAAATAAAATAAAGTAGAAGTAATTACTAAAAACAGCAGGACCACACACACAACCAAAAATAGTGGACCAAATCGGAGGAGTTTTCCTTTTTTGGAGGGGGTACCTACAACACTAGGCCGCAACCTGTGGCCCCTCCCTGGGCAAGAATCTGGCTACGTGCCTGACTGATCATTATAAATGATATAGAATGGCAAACTAGTGAAGGTTTTTTCCCAAGAAGTTGTAAAAATATGAAAAATAATAAATAATAACAAATTATTGTGATGTTATCACAGTACCTAATTTATATTTTTCAGCAATGGCACAAGGTTTTACTTCTTCTGCTGAATTCAGTACCTACCTTACCAACTCACCATCAATCACATTGCATTGAAGTCAAACCTGGTAATGACTGCAAGCACTGTTTTGCAGTTGTTTGCCAGCAATGTACTTTGTCAACTTTAACTCTATAAAGGGTGTATTTCATGGTCATTTAACTCGCCTTGCCTTTTCAGATGGACAAAGACATGAATCTGATCAAGTCACCAGACTTGATTAACCTAAATGACACAGATACAGATGCTGAAATACAGTACAAGGTAAGCAGCACAGCAGATTTGTAGCTGTCATTTGCTCAAATGTTCATTCCTATCCTATTTGTTCAAGTAGGTGCTAGAAGCTGAATCAGAGCATAAGTCACAAGACAACCCCCGCCACTGTCTCGATGGAGAGCTGCAATGCTTTTTTTCCAAGGCATTCTCGTCCACACAAAATAGTTTACATCAGCATGGTTGGAGAATGGTAAGGAACTGTGGATGTTCAGACACCGCAAATCCGCTGCCCCAAAGCACTGGCTTAACTCTAGGGCCACAATTGACAGCAGGGTCTCTCGCGCTAGGGCGACGAATTAGCGGGGCGCAAACAGATGGATCGTCCCCTTCTCCGTCCGCTGCCGAGTCTGGACGCGAACAACGGGGCCGCCCCCTCACCCGTACCTGACTAGTATTCCCCGTTTCCGCAGAGTCTGGACGCCACCAATGGGGACGCCACGGCGGACACGGACGAGCCGCGGCTCTCGGGCGACTCGCCCTCGGCCTCTTCCCCGGCCAGCGACTCGCCCAAGCCGTCCCGACAGGGACACGTGCACTGGAGGACCGCCCGTGAGTGGGACGGCGACCCGCCGGGGCAGGGGAGGGCGCAGTGCTCATTTCCCGACCATCCGGACCCAAAGACCGTTTTTGGCGTGAGATGCACGCCTGGTAATGCGGGGTGAAAAAAGGGTTTCGTCTTTGTTCCGGCTTCTCGGCCCGTGAAAAATAATCAACTGAAACGGCTCGCTTGAGTGAGCACCTAGATACTGGTTCTTGCCAACCGACCTCTAGAACATTTGTGATATCGTGAATATCGTCTTTCATAAATGGTGATTATAATGTCTAGTAGCTGATGTGATGCCAGTTGCTGTTACAACCCTTGCACTGCTGACCCCCCGGTCCGTCGCTGGTTCAGACTCTGACGAGCACCATCAGCTGACGTCCCCTTCTCTCCCCCCCCCCCCCTCAACTCCGGTAAGACTCTAACGGGCATTGCCCTCAATCGGTCAGACTCTGACGAGCACCGCCAGCTGACGTTCCCCTCGTCTTCGGGTCAGACTCTGACGTACTCTGACTCCTCAGATTCTGACGTAACCTCCTCTCCTCCTTCTCTGACTCCTCAGACTCTGACGAGCACCGCCAGCTGCTGGCCACTGAGGGTGCTCGGTGGCCAGCTGCTCCCCCCCCCCTTCTCTGACTCCTCAGACTCTGACGTAACCTCCTCCCCCTTCTCTGACTCCTCAGACTCTGACGTAACCTCCCCGCCCCCTTCTCTGACTCCTCAGACTCTGACGTAACCTCCCCCCTTCTCTGACTCCTCAGACTCTGACGTAACCTCCCCCCTTCTCTGACTCCTCAGACTCTGACGTAACCTCCCCCTTCTCTGACTCCTCAGATTCTGACGTAACCTCCCCCCCCCCCTCCTCTGACTCCTCAGACTCTGACGAGCACCGCCAGCTGCTGGCCACCGAGGGCGAGTCGTCCGACCGGCACTCGTCCGAGGACGAGGAGGACGAGGTGGACGTGTGGACGGTGACAGCCGAGCAGCGCCAGTACTACGTGCAGCAGTTCGTCACTCTGCAGCCCGACACCACCGCCCTGCTGCCCGGACACACCGCCAAGGCCTTCTTCGAGAAGAGCAAACTGCCCGTCACGGCGCTCAGCAAAATATGGTGTGTAGGGGAGCGTGGTGTACTGTAGGGCATGGTGGGTGTGGTTCGACACCCAGCGACTGCCTGGGCTGGCTGGTTAGCTGTGCGACGTAGAGACGCCAAAGTCTGGCAATTTGGTCACTTTCTTTACCGATAGACGTGCATTGCTCACTGACGCGGTTCTGTGCGGCCACTGGGCAGCAGTAGCTGTCCCCTGCCGCCGCTGGCCTCACTGACAGTCCTTTGCCACCGCTCCTCGGCTGCTCAGGAACCTGTCGGACGTCACCCGGGACGGCTGCCTGTGTCTGGAGGAGTTCGTCACCGCCATGCACCTGGTGGTGCTGCGACGGAACCGGATCGAGGTGCCCGACCAGCTGCCGCCCCAGCTGGTGCCAAAGGTCCGTCCCAGCTCCAGGCTCCCCGCTCACCTGTAGGTTGTGGTGGCCAGTTCTGTGTAGGCGAGCTTCTCACCAGTGTCTCATTGTGTGTGGACACCCGTAATGATGGTAGTGGGGGGGGGGGTGCACTGTGCTGTGATTTCTTTCTGCCCAATGATGATTGATAATGCCATGTTTTGTGTCGTGTCGAGCAACGTTGTGCTGTTGAATTGTATTGTGGTAAGCATTGCCATGCATTGTTCACAAAAGCATACGCAAGTCGGTAACTTCCGATACTCTACGATGAACAATTGTACATGTTTGCTGCCAGCGTGTGACCGCTGGTGTACTGACTCGGTGGTTATTTGCCAGATATCGCCGGCTGCTGCGGCGGTGGCGGCGGTCCCGCGGACAGCCGAGGCGCCTCCGCCCGCGCCCGTCACCACCGCCCCCGCCCCCGCCCCTGCCCCCGCGCCTGCCGCCCCCGCCGCCCCTGCCGCCGCTCCTCCTCCGCCAGTCGCCACCGCCGCGCCCGGCCAGCTCACGTCACCAAAGGGCAAGGAGGTGAGAACGCATTATCTGCTGCATCTCTGACTCTCTCATAGTGCATATTCTCCGCAATGCCTCTGTTGTATTTACTCTTGCGGACTTTGTCGTGGACAGAGACCCATCGCCGTTCTGTTCCTTTTCACAGTGGACAAAGTTTGTGGAGTCGCCGATGAGCAACATCTCGTCACCGGGAATCAAGCCTGTCAACTTCGACTTTCACAAATCGGCTGTCGAGCAGGTATTTGTGTGTTGTGGTTTTCACTGGCAATGTTGTCGTCTTTCCGCTGCTGTGTTTGGTCTCGTGTTGGTGCTGCGTTTCTGTCCGCGCTGACGCCCGTCGCGTGCCCTCAGAACCCGCAGATCCTCCACCCGGTGGCGGTGAAGGGCACGCGAGAGGAGCACCCGGCCGGCCGGCCGACGGCCGACTCCGACTCCGAGCTCTCTGACGGTGTAGACGCCCCGGCGCCGCCGCCCCCGCCGCCGCCGGCCGCGCTCGCCGGGCGGCCCACCGCGCGGAAGGCGCTCAGACACTGTGAGTGGGGCACAGAGGGGCTGGCGGGCGGTCAGCGGGGACTGCCGAGCAGGGCAGTGACGGTCGAGGGTGCAGACAGGCCAGCGGCCGTCCGGCCCAGGTCTCACTGTTATTGATTATCCTATTAAAGGTGCCGTTTGATGGACCCCGGGCGGAGCGGTGGCCCGGCCGTGGCCGTTATGGCGTGGGTCGGCCGGCGAGGGGGCGGCGCCCGGTGTGTGTGTCCGTCTGTCGGTCGCCGAGGGGTCAGCTGGGTCAATGGCCGTCCAACACGGCACCGGGCGTGGCCGTCCAAGGGAGGGGGGTACTGTTTCAGGAACAGCCCCGCTGTATTGGACACTTGGGCAAAACTACACGCTTTTCGAATGGGGTGCCTCGCGTCTACGGTGTTTATAATTGCGTCTTGTTTATTTATATATCTGTATCACTACATTCAGCGACGTGTTTATATTATGAGTAAGCGATACTTGTGCGCTGCTCACCCCTATGTCGTTTCACCAGCTCGACGGCCCGACCCCATTCACCCTCACTGACCCCTGCCCCGCTGTCCGTCCGTCGGCAGGCAGCTCGGGTCCGCACGCGCTGGGCGACTCGGCCTCCTCAGGCCCCACCAGTCTGCCGGTGCTGGCGCAGACGGCGCCCACGCTGCCCAGTCGGCTGGCACAGCCGGCGCCGCCGCCGCCGCCGCCGCGGCCCGGCCACACCGGCCACGCGCGCAGCAGCTCCCTGGACCTGAGCTGCGTGCCGCCCGTGGTGCCGCCGCGTAGCTCACCGGCCGACGTGAGTGGTGCCGCACTGGGGGGATAGCGGGGTGGTCTGCAGTGGTGAGGGGTGTCGTCATTGTCGATCGACCAGCGCGAGCACTGAACAGCAAAAGTGTTTTTTTTTTCATATCGAACCCTTTATGAGCAGCCACCAAGGCACTGTGGTCCGCCCCGTAAACGCTTGGTTTCATGATTTGGTTTGACTGGTATGGTTGAAGATTGTTACATGCCAGGGACACTTAACCCTCGCCCGCACATGCCATTTTCCCATCCTAGAACGCACATGGGGGGGGGGGGGGTGGTTGCCACCACCCCCGCGCCATTTCGTTCCTGTTGGAGATAGAGCTTAGCAGTAAAGACCAAAAAGATTCTTTGGGAAGAGACGAATCCAATGATACCCAGTTTTACCTTCTCAGGTCAGTCATTGACCTTCCAGGTCAGGTCAAACTAAAAAATGTTGCTGTTTTGGGTCACCGTTGGATATCAAGTGCGCTGCTTATCAAATACCGATGACGATGCTGTTTTCTGGTGCCAAGCCAGCTAGAACCTCTTTGTCACACTATCCGACCAGAATTTTGCTGCTGAGGTCATTTCAGGTCAAGTTAGGTCAAGGTCAATTATATGTGTTTGTATGTCTGTGTGTGTCTGTGTGTATACTGATGTGTGCACCGATTGTTTTTGGGTCCATATCACATGAAATCATGATCTGAGAAGCTTTTACCAAAAATGCAGTCAAAAAACTTCACAAAAAGTAAATTCAGCTTGCCTAAAACGCAATTATCTTAGATGACCTAGGTTGACCTTGACCCTGACCTTGACCCCTGTACATCGTCGAACAACATGTTCCATGATAGGTGGGAGGTAAGACTGGCAAAAAAGGCCGAAATCAGGGTGTCAAAAGCTCACAAGGCCCATGGCAAACGCAAGATGTTGAGAATTGGCCATTTGGGTCATGACATGACCTGAAAAACAAGGTCATATCTCCAAAACCAAAAATCACAGAAACTTGAAATTTTCAGTGGACATCAAGAAAGGATAGACAAGCAGCTATACGAAAAATCAGCCTTCTAGCTCTAAAAATGTTGAGTGCAGAGCAGAAAGACTGCCTGGGGGGGGGGGGTGGCAACCACCCCCCCCCCCCATGTGCGGGCGAGGGTTAATCTGACGTATCGTGCATTTATATGAAAAAGTGGCTCAATTGTTTGCGTTGTTATGCTGTCTTGGTGTACGGTTGCTGAGCATGGTGGGGCGTTATGACATATTCTGACCCGATATCCCGTATCGTGTGTCCCGCAGGCGGCGGCGGCGGCGGCGGCGCGGGGCAGCCAGAGGCCGGCGCCGGCCACAGCCGACCCTTCGGCAGGGTTTGCCGACTTCAGTCAGTTCGAGGAGCCCTCAGCGCCCGACATCAGCCGCGTCAGACAGGGCGCCTTCGAGGTCTACAAAAAGCCAGGTCCGTGCGCGTGGGCGGGATGTGTTGATCCAGGACTCAATAAAATGCCAGGCATAGGATAGAACAGCCTACTTGTGCAATAACAATTATAACAAAGCAGTCCGACTTAATGCTAAATGAATGAGCTTTTTCTAGCCACACGGACATATCTCACCCTTCAGACGTCGCAGAGACGATAGGCCGTGCACTTTATCAGCGCTGCCGAGGAGAGCCGTCCTCACGACCTGCACCAGCCGCCGTGGACTTCAGCACAGCTGAAAATTTGGTGTACAACGAGCCTTTCTCTATGGCTGAGCTCACGTCTGCCATCAGCTCGTTGCGCAGCGTCTCAGAAGGTCCGGATGCTGTCCACAACGACATGCTCCGTCATCTCCCAGCAGTTGCCCTCGAGGCGCTGCTAGCAACCTTCAATTCGCTTTGGGAGACTGGCACTTTCCCTGAGACCTGGCGGGAAGCCACTATCATTCCTATCTTGAAGGCTGGCAAGTCGGGACATGACCCTCTCCATTATCGGCCCATCTCTCTCACATCTTCGCTATCAAAGCTGATGGAGAAGATGGTCAATGTGCGTCTTAGCTGGTTTCTGGAACATCATGGTGTTTTTACAAACGCCCAGTGCGGTTTTAGAAAGCACCGCAGCCCTGTTGACCACATTTTAGCCCTTGACACCGAGATACGCACCTGTTTACTGAAAAGAAGCACCTTGGAGCACTTTTCTTTGATATTGAGGCGGCCTATGATACAGTCTTACGACACAGCATACTTTCCAAAGTATATAAGTACGGCATACGCGGCCGGATGGGCCTCTTTATCAAGAATTTTTTATCGGGTCGTCGGTTTAAAGTCCGAGTTGGCAGTGATTTCTCGAGCAGTTTTACCCAGGAGAACGGAGTTCCCCAGGGTGAGGTGCTCAGTGTGGCGTTGTTCGCGGTGGCAATCAATAACATCGTCGACGACCTCCCGGTCTCCATCGGGAGATCGCTTTTTGTCGACGATTTTGCCATCTGGTTTGCTGCTTCAAGCGCTCGACACGCGGCTAGACAGCTGCAGCTCGCCGTAACACGTTTGGAGAGGTGGAGCGGTAAGAATGGTCTTCGTTTTTCCACAGCGAAGACCGTGGCAATGCACTTTTGCCGCCGACGTTGTGACGACCTAGCTTTGGGAATCAAGCTCTGCGGACAGTTGATTCCCACTCGGCCGGTGGCGAAATTTCTTGGGATTTATTTTGACGGTCGCTCGACGTATAAGGAACATTTTAGAACGCTTCGGGAACGGTGTTTTAAATCCCTGAACGTTTTAAAATGTGTTGCTCGCACATCTTATGGTGCGGACCGCAGGACCCTTCTTCTCCTGTACCGATCGATAGTTCGGTCGAAGCTGGATTACGCTTCTTTTGTCTACGATTCAGCGAGCCAATCCAGCAAAAAGGTCCTCGACGCAGTCCATCATGCTGCAATCCGTGTCGCCACCGGAGCATTCCGCACCTCGCCCAGCAGCAGCCTTCTTGCTGAGGCGCACGAGCCGCCTCTATCCCTACGCCGCCAGATGCTTGGGATGCGCTACGCGCTGAAACTGCGTCAGTTCCCGACGCATCCGACGTACCCGTACGTCTTCTCCACCTACTACACTCGACTTGACAGAGCGCGACAATCGCTCTGCTTTGGAGCGCGCATGAGAGGTCTCTTCTCCGCAGCCAACATAGGTTTACGTGTCGTACGACGTAGCTGGGGTACGTCCTCTCCGCCTTGGAAACACGCAAAACCTCAAGTAGATCTCTCACTCTCCGAAGTTAAGAAGGATGACCTGCTGCCTTGTGAGGCGCGAGTCAGGGCCTTGCAACACATCGTCTCGTA
Organism: Amphibalanus amphitrite; assembly: GCF_019059575.1. Taxonomy (NCBI): domain Eukaryota; kingdom Metazoa; phylum Arthropoda; class Thecostraca; order Balanomorpha; family Balanidae; genus Amphibalanus; species Amphibalanus amphitrite. The sequence continues at coordinate 19,258 of NW_024882952.1, read as the reverse complement.
CGATGGTTTTAACACCGTTTTTACAGACGGATCAAAAACGCCTGAGGGAGTGGGATGTGCTTTTATCGCAGGTCGCGATAGCCGCTCATTCTCTCTACCTTCTTTTGCCTCGGTGTTTTCGTCTGAGCTAGTCGCCATCGAGAAGGCTCTGTGTTTTATCGAGGTGTCGGACGGCCTTTCTTACTCGATTTTATCGGACTCCTTAAGTAGCCTTTTGGCGTTACGGAGTTTTAATCCAGTTGACCCGATCGTTCAAGACATTTTAGCTCGACTTCAGTCAGTGGAACCAAGATTACTTTGTGGAACAATCGGGAAAATTTGTTCAGTTCTGCTGGATTCCCAGCCACGTCGGCATACACGGCAACGAGCTGGCAGATGCGGCCGCGAGGCGCGCGGCCGCAGCCTCCTGCACTCGACGTCTGCCATTGCCGGCGCGTGACCTTTATTCGGCTGTGCGATCTTTCATTCTCTCTGAGTGGCAGGCAGAGTGGAGCCTACGTGGAGGCGGAAAGCTCCGTGAGGTGAAGCCGACTTTGGAGCCATGGAGGTCTTGCTTGCAAGACAACCGGTCCAACGAGGTGATCTTGTGCAGGCTCCGAATCGGCCATACATATGCCACGCATGGCCACCTCCTCCGCGGAGACGAGCAGGCCATTTGCAACGGCTGTTCTGCGCCTCTTACCGTCGCTCACGTGCTCTTATCTTGTCCACTTTTAGAACCAGACCGGACACGCTACCTCGGCCGCATCGCTCCGGGTACCACTGTCCGCCACCTGCTGGGTGACGAGTCACCCTGGGTTTTATCTGGCAACATCTTTTCCTTTATCCGTGCAGTCAAATTCCAAGCGATTTACTCGACCTACCTGACCCAAATCCTCTCTAGTCTCCTTGTCTAGTCAGTTGTCTATTACCACGCTCTTGCGTTGTTTTATTTTACCCTGTCTTTTTTATAAAGTCTTTTACTTTCTAGTCTTGATATCTAGAAAGTCTCTTCTTTTAAAACACTTGTTTTACTAGCGCGGCGTTATGGGCGCAAAATGACCTTTGCAGTCGACGCGCCCTAAAGCCCCAATAAACAACAACAACAATCCCCTATTTGCTTTTCTGGAATCGTTTTTTATTAATTCGACGGTCGCATATTTATGTCCATCGAGGTTTTGTGAAATGATTAGGTACGGGACAGTTCCACTGGGTCTTGGATGACTGAAAGCCACGCTCCGGTCGATGATCGAACCGCAGCAGTGTCGGATCACATCCGGGGTGTGACAGACGGTAGCTTTGTCGCTCTCAGTCTCCCTCGTGTCTTATAATTGTGTTGAACACTCATCCGTGGCGCGTCTCACCCCACTCATGCCGCTCACTTACCCCCCAGTGCCGTGGACTGTGAAGTGCCCCCCGTAACGTGTCCACTGTCCAGTCCCCCGTAACGCCTCCCGAGTCTGACCGTGCGGCGCCCTGTCTCCGATAGCGGCAGCAGCAGCAGCGGCGGCGGCGGGGGCGACGGGCGGCGCCAGTCCGGCCGGCAGTCGACACGGCTCCGGCGGCGACCACGCCCCCTCTGCCACCGAGCCACGCCCCTCGCGGCCGGCGCCACACCCGCACCTCGAGTCGCCCGTCATCAGCCCGGGCCGACTCGCCAAAATGACGCCGCAGGAGCTGATGGCAGTCAGGTGAACAAACTTATCGGGCAGTGCTCTCTTCGGTAGCAGTGGATTTTTGGACGATTTGTCGGATGCACAATCTTTCGGTTGAACATGCCGAACCGAAATTAATTTAGATTCTCTAGATTGTCATGCAGACATTCTTATGCTCTATCTTGGTCAAGTTTGATGGTTGTGTTCGTGAAGTCGTCAGTTCGGTTATTTGCTGCCACGTTCCCACCGTGTTTTGGTCCCGTGATATCCTATCGGTCTGCCGACTCAGTGACCGGTCTGACCCGCCCCGTCCCCCCAGGCTCGTGGAGCCGCGAGGCGCTGGTGCTGGTGCTGCGGTGCTGTGTCTCTGACCCGCCCCGTCTCCCGCAGCTCGTGGAGCCGCGAGTCGTTGGTGCTGCGGTGCTGTGTCTCTGACCCTCCTTCCCGTCCCCCGCAGCTCGTGGAGCCGCGAGTCTCTGCTGCTGGTACTGCGCGCGCAGCGGGAGCGGACTGCCACGCTGGCGGCCGTCACCGCCGAGCTGAATCAGGAGCTGGCAGAGACGGTGGAGGAGCGCACCTCGCTGGAGCTGCAGCTCGACCACATGCGGCCCGACAATGACTGACCGGGCCGCCGCGCCGTCTGAGGAGGCCCGGCCGGCCGCGGCGCGCCGCCCGACAGCGACCGACGGCAGTGGGACGCGTCGGTCCATTCCAGACAGGCGGAGTGGCGGCAGGGGACTGCGTGTCGCTGGTGTATGTGTGTGTACTGGAGAGGACAGCGGGCTGTTGTGGGCGCATTTTTTCGGAGTGTTTATTCGACGTTGTCATGTCGGGATGCTTCCTGGGCGGGCGGTGGTGGCCAGTCAGCCGGTGGGACTCAGTGGGGTCGCTGTGGGCAGTCGACTGCCGCTGCCCAGTGACGGTGAGCCAGCCTCGGGGTGCGCCTAGGCCGGCCGAGGGTTGGCCGCTCGCGGCTGGCGCCGGGAGCTCTCGCCGCGTGTCGCCAGTCGCCGTTTGTTTACCGCTTGGACGCTCGTCCAGCTATGTTAATATGGTCGAACCAAATATATCTACATTATTCAGCTATACGGCGAATGATGGATATTTTGTCAGATGACGCTTTTATTTAATACGATATATGTCTGGTACCGGCGGTGATTGCCGTGAATATCATGCGTGGTAGCGTCAGTGGTGCCGTGCGTGGCCTGGGTGCGACGTACCCTTTGCACACTACTGGGTCAATATTTTTAGAGTTGTTCCCACGTCGCTGCTAAGTGAAAAATATACACAATGACAAGATATCGGTGTTTGATCCATCCTTTGGTACACGTGTGGCGTGTGTTTCATGTCAGGCGATCGCAGCCAATCGCACATTGGCTTTTACTTCGTAAGGCGTTGTATCAATGATGCACGAGCAGCCGGAAGGCTTCCGAAAAAGTGACAGAAATGCATGTATCGGGACAGTCCAAAAACCACTAGCATACCGTATACAATTTTTATGCCGTAATAACGTGGTACTGAGGCAACAAGCCACATGGCCAGAAACGGACATAAAACACGCCAGGATCACAGTCACATCACTCACGGTGACTATGAATACATCACAAACATCACTATTGCATCCATTGCGTATCCATGCATCATATTGCGAAACATTACAAGCCAACTAGAGACACTCATCCGTCCCTGCCCAGTGCCGCAGCGCATCTCGCTCGACAGCCGGCAACTGGCGGCCCTTGATCCACTGAGCGCGGCCGGTGACCTAACCTATCACTCTGGTCAGTTGGCGGCCAGTCGCAGCTGGTGACCTTGGAGCCACTGAGCGCAGCCGGTGACCTGAACCGTCACTCGGCAACCAGCCGCAGTTAGTGACCTGACCTGTCAAAGGCCGGTGAGCTGATCCGTCACTCAGCGGCTGGTTGCTGACCAGACGTGGCCGGTGATATGACATGTCAGTCGGCGGCCAGTCGCAGCTGATGGCCTTGGAGCCACTGAGCGCGGCCGGTGACCTGACCCGTCACTGGGCAGCCAGTGGGCTGGTAGCGACTGAGCCGTGCGCGGCCGGTCAGGGCTGACGCGTCAGTCGGCGGCCAGTCGCAGCTGGTGACCTTTGAGCCACTGGGCACGGCCGGCGCGCGGTCGCAGCACCTCTTTCCCGCCGAGGAGGGGCCGCAGGGCCGGCGGCACGGCCACCGTGCCGTCCCGCTGCTGTCCGGTCTCGACCAGAGCGAGCAGGGTGCGCGGCGCCGCGCAGGCCGTGCCGTTGACGGTGTGCAGCCGGCGGCCGGCGCAGTCGCGCACGGCCAGCCGCCGGCTCTGGTAGTCGGTACAGTCGCTGGCGCTGCTCACCTCGCCGTACATCCGCCGGCCCGGCATCCACGCCTCGATGTCGTACTTGCGGTAGGCCGGCGCGCCTGCAGAAGGAAAATCAGTCGGTCAGTGGCAGAGGGACAGGGAGTTGCACGGGAACTACATATTGTAATTGCACAATTGCTAAAATATAAATGTGAACGCCTGTGTTGATTGTCCACGGTGAGTTACCGCGAAAACTTGTCAGACGTTATAGCACCAGCGGCTTTCTAAAGAATTTCACAATCACGATTGTTTGGCAACCAATAACGGGCTCACCACATTCAATGAAACCAGCAGCAATTGCAAAGCAAACTACAAGCTGCGTTCATGGAATCGTTATTCATCACCGCTGTGAAACCACTAACCCAGTTCGTGTGGCGGCATATCGTAGACGATAAAGTGCAGTCCGAGGTCGGTGAAGATGCTCTCCTGGATGGCGACAAACTCGTCGAGCAGGGCGCCGGACACGGCCGTATCTGCCGCGCACACGCCGAACATCTCCACCTTAGTGAACTGGTGGACCCTGCGGAACACAGAGACGGACACCGGTCAGAGACTGACACACAGGTGCCTGGCACAGCGGCGAGTCGCCAGTGTGGTGCGCTCGAAAATGAACAGCGCAAGGAAATAAATAATTTGATGCACGAAACAGTTATGTAAAGAAGGGAAGTTTTAAAAAATTGCGTTTGCCTCTTCTCATGGGACACGAATAAATAAACAAAATATTGACATACAATAAACAGCAATAAAAGTAAATCAAGAGTGGCCGTCAACTCTTTCTGAAAAAAAAAAAAATACGAGGAACTTCAGAAAATATGAAGGCAAGCACAGCCGACCAGTGTTGGTGCGGTTTCCAGAGCCCTCGCCTCACAGTGCGCTCGCCGTTACCTGTAGATGCCCGACTCGCTCTCCAGGTTGGAGACCTCTGGTCGGAAACAGCGCGAGACGGCGGCTAGCCGGAGCGGCAGCCGGTCAGCAGGCAGTCGGCGGCCGGCCACCAGAGCGCCCAGCGCCATCTCGGCCGTCCCAGACAGACACACGTCGCCGTGATGTGATTCGTCCAGAGAGTATACCTGCCGGGGGGGGGGGGAGAAGGTGTGGTCAGTGGAACGGAGGGGAAGAGGAGGGTTAGTGGAGCACAGGCACACGTCGCCGTGATGTGACTCGTCCAGAGAGCATACCTATTACCTGCCGGGGAGGGAGACAGTCAGAGGGACAGATTAGGAGGAGAGGGGGTCAGTGACACGAAGAGTGGAGACACGTCGCCGCACTGCACCTCGTCCAGATAGCATACCTATTACCTGCCGGGGAGGGAGACAGTCAGAGGGACAGATTAGGAGGAGAGGGGGTCAGTGACACGAAGAGTGGAGACACGTCGCCGCACTGCACCTCGTCCAGAGAGCATACCTATTACCTGCCGGGGAGGGAGACAGTCAGAGGGACAGATTAGGAGGAGAGGGGGTCAGTGACACGAAGAGTGGAGACACGTCGCCGTACTGCACCTCGTCCAGAGAGCATACCTATTACCTGCCGGGGAGGGAGACAGTCAGAGGGACAGATTAGGAGGAGAGGGGGTCAGTGACACGAAGAGTGGAGACACGTCGCCGTACTGCACCTCGTCCAGAGAGCATACCTATTACCTGCCGGGGAGGGAGACGGTCAGGGGGACAAAGGGGAGAGGGGTCAGTGGATCGGGAACACACCTCGCCGTGCTGTGGCTCGTCCAGAGAGTACGCCTGCCGGGACGAGTGCAGACATACGGGATGGCGACAGCCACTCGGCAGACATCACAGGGGGCGCTGGGAAAACGGTTAACATCGATGTTCGTGGTGGTTGAAAATCTGCAGCAGTAATGGTGCCAACTGGTTCGGAGTTCAGACGGATGCCAACGCTTATCATAGTCCTATCGCCGTGCACAGAGACACCGAGGTAGCACGGAGCTGCTTGGTCAGTGTGGGGAGGACAGCCATCTGGTGTCGTGGGGGAAGGGCTCACCATGGTCCTGTCGCCGTGCACGGACACACCGCACGCCTCCAGGACGGAGCTGTTGAGCAGGTCCGGCACCGACACCAGCTGGAAGCCGGCGGAGAGCAGCCGGCGCAGCGCGAACCGGACCAGCGCCGCCTCCAGCTCGGCCAGCTCGTGCTTCAGGTACTGCCGGAGGGGGGTGACGACCTCGGTCACCTGGTGTTGTCACAGTCATCGCAGGGAGGCCGGCAGGCGAGGCTAATGTGTCTGTTTCAGTGCTCCACGGTTACCTAATAAATACGAGATGGAGCATATTCAGTCCTCACCTAGTGGATAGAAGCCTGCACACCGGCTTTTCCACCAGGCATCGTGATTTTTCCAATACATAATTGGCAATAAGTAATAACGAGTTGTGTGTTAAACCGTGCCAAATGCAAGAGGTGCTCTGCTTGAATATCTACACCCGATAGCACAGTTGACTCAAGACACTCAGGGCACAAAAGATGTGCCCATGTAATCTATGTATGTCGTCCTAACACCTCATTACTCCCAGCGCCTCTTCCATCCTCTGCCACTTACATACGTCCTGCTGCCGGTCAGCAGGCCCAGGTTCTCCATCCTGAACATGTTGAGCTTCTCGGCGCGGTGCCGGAAGTCCTTCACGGGGAAGTCGAAGTGGGGCTTCTGGCCGACGGTTTTGACAGGGACCATCTGCTGTGGCTCGGCGCCGGGCCGGTCGGGCCGGGTGTGGTTGGGCAGCCGCAGCGCCTCCTCACTGAGCTGGCGCAGCAGCTCGGCCCGGCCGGCCGGCGGCGCGGCACGGTACTGCGCGTGCAGCTGCTGCACGCGGCGCACGTCGCCGACGCCCTTGCGGCGCTGCACGTCGGCGGCGATGGCGGCGGCGTTCTGGGCGCAGAGCAGGTAGGGCCAGTCGAGGTCGGCGGCCGGCCGCTCGCCCGGGTGGAACAGCTCGCTGTCGGCGGCGGCCGCAGAGGCGGCGGTGCAGCAGCGGCGCCACCAGCGGCGGCCCAGCCAGCCAGCCGGCACTGGGCCCTGCGGGCGGAGCACCGCCAAGCGCAGCGGCCACGTCATCACCTGCAGGGAGAGCCACCAGACAGGTCACCCACAGACCACAGCCCCGCCACGTGCAGCCACGTCATCACCTGCAGGGAGAGCCACCAGACAGGTCACCCACAGACTACAGTCAGGTGCACAGATGCAGGACAGATGGTTTAGGAAAATGACTTAGATCAGCATCTGGAAACTGCCTACCATTCCAGCGTTTCATAGAATATAATGTCTTTATGTGGGCATCATCAGTGAGAATCTTTTATCTAACCCTCGCCTGGCCAGGGAACATCAAAATTCCCAATGCTTATTGGGCGTTTTCCAAGCAAGGTTTATGAATTACGAGTCTCAGCTCTCAACATCGTGCAATCTTCACTTTCACTACCTCCAAATATTGATTTTATCTACTCTGAATATCTCCATATTTACCATGAAATATACTTACCTGGCTACCATAATTTCAGAATGGCCTTCGTACAATCAAGAACACATTGATGTGTGCTGAACTGCTGATAAGTGATATACTATTTTTGCTATAAATATTAAAATATTTACAATAGCTATAGGTAGATGAATTAACACTAATGTGAGTAATGTCTGAACTGGGACAGATGGGAAATGTGACCAAATATTGATAGGTAGGCATGCCAAAAGCTAAGCACTTTAAGTCTATTTTAACAGCTCAAAGTGACCATGAATTAAGAAATATTGGCATTAGTAGAGCAAACATCACACAAAGGTTTTCCAATGAGAAGAGAAGAGGCGCTGTAGGTTCGTAGGTTGTAGTCTCCTTGGTTAGAAAACTTTCATGTGACATCTGCTCTACTAATACTGAAATGTTCAGCAGGACATAGAGAAACAGGAGATCTGTTATGTCAATATTGAAATTAAGGTTGCCTACTATAATCAGATTGTTTTCTTACTTGCTTCCTGGTTCCCTCAGCTCAACCTCAGCTTATGCAGCGATATCAATATTGGTTGCTTTTCAACCCGATTTTCAGGAAAATGGTGTCGTTAAGTTTCAAACTGAAAAACGAAAAAAATGGTATCCCTTTAAAAAAATCAAATAAGCTCAAAAATTGCAGGCGCGCAGCCCGCAAGAAAGGCCATCGCGTCATGTTTGAAGCATAGGCGCAATAAATGCAGCACTATTCTGCTCTATTCCACTGCAAGACGCTTGAATGGGCGGAGTTTATTTTACAATAGCTCATTTATTCATTTCAATTTGTCTCTGTATTGCAATGCGGTGAACTTACTTGGCATTGCTAAGCCGTAAAGAGCAAGTAAGCAATGTGGTACGCTTTAACATCCATTCATACAGGGACAAAACTGAAAACTTTTGAACCACCACCTCTGCGGCCATTATACACAGGAATTCTTCTTCTTCTTCTTCTTCTTCTTCTTCTTCTTCTTCTTCTTCTTCTTCTTCTTCTTCTTCTTCTTCTTCTTCTTCTTCTTCTTCTTCTTCTTCTTCTTCTTCTTCTTCTTCTTCTTCTTCTTCTTCTTTTCTTCTTCTTCTTCTTCTTCTTCTTCTTCTTCTTCTTCTTCTTCTTCTTCTTCTTCTTCTTCTTCTTCTTCTTCTTCTTCTTCTTCTTCTTCTTCTTCTTCTTCTTCTTCTTTCTTCTTCTTCTTCTTCTTCTTCTTCTTCTTCTTCTTCTTCTTCTTCTTCTTCTTCTTCTTCTTCTTCTCTTCTTCTTCTTCTTCTTCTTCTTCTTCTTCTTCTTCTTCTTCTTCTTCTTCTTCTTCTTCTTCTTCTTCTTCTTCTTCTTCTTCTTCTTCTTCTTCTTCTTCTTCTCTTCTTCTTCTTCTTCTTCTTCTTCTTCTTCTTCTTCTTCTTCTTCTTCTTCTTCTTCTTCTTCTTCTTCTTCTTCTTCTTCTTCTTCTTCTTCTTCTTCTTCTTCTTCTTCTTCTTCTTCTTCTTCTTCTTCTTCTTCTTCTTCTTCTTCTTCTTCTTCTTCTTCTTCTTCTTCTTCTTCTTCTTCTTCTTCTTTCTTCTTCTTCTTCTTCTTCTTCTTCTTCTTCTTCTTCTTCTTCTTCTTCTTCTTCTTCTTCTTCTTCTTCTTCTTCTTCTTCTTCTTCTTCTTCTTCTTCTTCTTCTTCTTCTTCTTCTTCTTCTTCTTCTTCTTCTTCTTCTTCTTGACGTTGTTGCTTTAACCAAGATTCTTACAGAAGCTTTTACAGTCATCCTATAACTCAACTTCACTGATCGAGACCGAAACGCCGCCAGTCGATCCACCGTAGGTAGGCATGCGGTTCATCATCCTTTTAGAATAAGGAGACCAACATGTCTAATGTCTATAGGCGCTCTTTATCAACCCAGGATGTCAAACAGAAGAAAATTGCATCTTCTTACACTGCCTCACATCAAATAATAAATATATGTCCCACACCACTACATTATACTTCAACATTCAGCAATTATGTGATGAATAAAGGCGGAAATGTTGTGAAAGAGCATTCCGCTCACATGAGACGTGAGCTCAGAAATTATGAGCGGCGTTCCCGAAACGTCCGACGACCGCAGCTCTCCTACAATCTGGGGCTCGCTGAGTCACCGTGCCTGGAAGGTGGCCGGGTCGGGTCCGGCGACGTAGGTATACGGGTGCTGCGGCCGGGGTGGGGTGCCGACCGGGCGCACACGGCAGAGGCCGCAGACGGTGGCAGCGCCGCGGGGTCCGGTCTCTCGGGACAGCTGCTCGCGCGGTGAGGTGAGGTTCCGGGCCGTGTCGGGCCGCCGGAGGGTCTCGGCCGTGTCGGAGGTCGTGAGTGTCAGACGGGCTGATGGACTGCCGCGCGGCGCCCTCCGCCGTGCGCCTAATGATCGGCTGCACCCGGCCGCCCCTCCCACACTGTCCGCCGCGGCCCAGTCCGCCCACGGCTCCCGCCCCGTCCTCTGCGGCCCAGTCCGCCCACCACTGCCGCCCTCCGCCGACCGACACACTCACCATTTTATGATGTAATTCTTGTCGGCCAGCTCAGCAGTGTGACGGCAGGGTGGGGCTGATTTAGGATCTACCAGTTAGTCCGAGACACTCGGCCTGCCAGCGACGCCTTGAAACACTGGGCCTCTCCCGGGGGTCGTCACTGCGGAGAAAAGGTGACAAAGACGGCTTCCGTAGGTGCCCTGCCCGCTGCTGGTAGCTGAGAACAATTAGTGGACATTGGAGTCACAGCGGAGCTCCGGCCGTCCTCCCTCCCCCCCCCCCCCCTCCGTCCCAGTCAATCGCTGAATAGCTTTTCATGAAGCTTATCGATATGATCATAGAAAAGAAATGTCATAATTATTAATTAGCCAAAAAATGCAACTGACATATTATAGCAGGCACTATACTGCGCGGCAACAGGAATTACAGTTGGACGTCCTTCACTAAAATTCACCCTATTCCCGTCGTTAATTGACGACAAAATTTAAAGACCATCGGTTTCAGACCGCCGCATTACAGTTACACCCTGACCGACTTTTTTCGAATAAGAATAGTAAAAAAAACGTTATAAATAAGGTCCGTGGCTGCGCAAAATCCTCTATTTTGACCCAGACCGTCGGTCCTCTAGCGGTCCCCTGGGGTCGACGGTGACGAGCGACGCTAATGGTGCCATTCGCAGGGCGGCGCCGGGGCGGGCCGCGCGTGCGCCTGTCATTACCTGCCTCCCGCTGATCGAGGAGAGAACGGGACCGGGATGTGTGGTGCGCCTACGGCCTATCTACAATTACGTCCTACTCCTACCCATTGATATCCAGTATGAAATGGACACGATCCTGAAAAAACCTATCCTACATAATCCAACCTAAACTGTCTCAAGTTTTCCCTATAGACCATATTCCTTTTTTACTGGATATTAAAGGGACCCTCCCACCTTAACATTAGATTTGAGTTGAGATAGCCAAAATGGGGTCCCTGGCTCACAATTACCGGTTTCGGCACTCACAACATCGAGAAATGCCTTAAATCGGAAATATTGAATTTCAAAATTGCAGCATTTTGATTCAGAGGGGCTAATGCTTAGGAATACCCCTCTGAATGTGTGACGTCAGCGCAAATATCTAACGATTTTTAAATGTTTGACTAAAACGTTTTGTAGCACGCGGTGGTATATGCTATTTGCGCGCAACATCTGCCGCAAACGCCGCACTTCTAAAATAAAGTCGCTAGAAACAGCGGAGATCCCAAAAAAGTAAACAAAAGTAAAAGTCTAATATCTTGAAAACCTGTGAATATTTTTCGGTGAAATTTGGTAGATATTCGTTTTCGCTCTTTCTGAACCGAGCGACATCACTTTCATGCCAATTCATAAACTTTTTTGAAGGTGGGAGGGTCCCTTTAATAAACCCAACACACGCCGACCCATCCGATGTTGGCTATTAGGGCTGTCGAGTCCATGTGACGACGCGAAGGTGCGTCAGTTGCATCACATAGCACGCAATGCGCATTACACACTCGTAAACTGTTTCCTCGGGCCACCGCGCTGCTGCCTGCTAACCAAGTCCGAGTAGCCAAGTCGTCCCATGAACATTTTTGTGTTGCTTGTGCCTAGTCTACACTATTCTGCTCTGTTTCCTACCCTCCCTGTCTTTTTTCCTGTGCATTTGATGATAAATAATCACGCTATTCTTACCGGTCATTTGATGAGGATATAGTGAACAGGTAACATATGGCGCCAACAATATACAACACATCCAAAATATACCCCACGATCGCCATGGGCGAAGAGGCATTCCTCTCGCCGTTTTCCCACAGTTCCCGTGGCGCAGTGAATTCCGCGGGTGTATCACAACACGAGCAGCGAACGGTCACCTTACAAAGCCGGCTAATCGCTCACACGGATAGGCCGTCATCAGACGGTATAAATTGCCGCGCGCTGCTGCCACGTCCGACCGGGGATACTTATCGTCTGCCGCTGCGTCCGACCGACAATAGATTACCGGCGGGGGCAGCCCTCAATCCGGATCGGCCGCTGCGCGACGCTGTACCCGCGCCAACGCTACAATTAGTGGTCGGCACGGAGAGGGGGCTGGGGGCGGGGCTCTATATCCCTTCCCCCGCCCGGAGAGGGGGCTGGGGACGGGGCTCTACCCCTTCCCCGCCCGGAGAGGGGACTGGGGCGGGGCTCTATACCCCTTCCCCCGCCCGGGTAGCAGTGGGGCGGGGCCGGGGGAGACCGGGGGAGGCGCGGCGGCGGCGGATACAGGGCGGTGTGTACATACGATCGGGGTAAAAGGTCGACAGCGGATGACGACTCGTCAATGTGAAGACTAAACATAACATACTTGAGAGCGATATTGAGATGCTCTATATGAGAGGAATGTTAATGCGATACACAGGTCGGTCCAAAGGGAAGTGTGACGGGGATTAAGAGCCTTTTTTTCCCCATCTGAATCATCCGAAATAAAAACAAAATTTTATCTCCTTCTTTTACCCCTCTGAAAAGAAAAGTCAGCAGTTTTTTTTAGAGTGTTCGCTTTAAAGTAGCTGATGTGCTTCATTTATCATTTGATTCATTCGGCATGAGCCATGAACATTCGGGCTTCGGTTTAAATAATACATTTTTCAAAAGCACTGAGTTTGAAAACAGTTGGCGATATGCAAACTCACGATTTTCCCTAAAACTACAATACATACCACCTCGAGTTAATCGTTTATAGCTAAATCTACCGTGCTGGATAACCGGCTAGGTCTGATTATTTTTCATCTACGCATTGTGTTTCCTCGTTAGATTTTTTTTTTGAAAATCGACATTTAGCAAATACGATAACGCGAAATTCGGTATACCTAATTGAACAGATGACTGGGGATCATTCAGGTTGATTTCGCGCACGTCAGCTATGCAAAAAGCTGATCGATATGGAATGGATTCCGCCATTCCTATGTGGGTGTATTGATCCGTGCCCTGCAGTGTTCCAATCTCGGCTCCATCCCGGGCCGTTCACACGGTGCTCTCTGGCCGCTATGTGCGGTATGTTCCCATGGGCGCGGCGCCGTCCGTAGTCCGTACCCGCTGGCCGTAATTGACGGCCGCTGAGTGACGGCTCCGGTCGGTCGGTCGTTATACGGGAGCCCACGGCTGCCCGGGCACACTCAGCAGGCAGACGGCCGTCCCGGGCACAGGAACAGGCAGTTAGCGGCGGGTGCAGCAGTCGGAGACGAGCCACGAGAACACGAACACGAACACGAGAGCGAGAGGAAGGAAGGATGGGGAGGGAGGAAGGAAGGAAGGGAGATGGGAGAAAGAGAGGAGATAGGGAGGAGAGGGAGAGAGGAGAGAGGAGGAGAGGGAGGGAGAGAGAGAGAGGAGAGAGAGGAGAGAGAGAGGAGAGGGAGGAGGGAGAGAGAGAGAGAGGAGAGAGAGAGAGAGAGAGAGAGAGAGAGAGAGAGTCTGCGATACCTACGTTTACCAAATGTTTGATGTTCAAGTCTGTCTTGCCCGATCTCCTGTCCGCCCTATCTATCCTATATTCCTCCCGTCCTATCCGTCCCGTCCGTCCCGTCCCGTCCCGTCTGTCCCTCCCGTCCTGTCCCTCCCGTCCGTCCCGCTCTGTCCGTCCCGTCCTGTTCTCCCCGTCTATTCTGTGTCTGCGGTGGCCGGCGGCACCTGGTAATGAATACGTGTTCGATCGGCAGCACACACCGAACGCATGATTATCTCCTAAATCCGGCCGCCGCGCCGCGCCGTGTAATGTATGGCACCCGGTGTCGGTTTGTGAGCCGGCCACGGCCGGGCGCCGTACCGAGAACAGGCTGCATGGCCGCCACAAAGGGTTTTGTCGGCCGGGATTGATCGGATGCCGGGTGAGCTGGTGGCTGCAGATTAGAGGGGTGCCGGAGGTAAGTATAGCGCGGCGAGACCCACTGCGCATCGCAGAATTAATGTGAAACTAACTGCCAGCCACTGTCAACTTTTGTGTGCTGAAATATATTGCGTGCTTCGGCGGGTGAAGAAATCATGCCAGTCAGCCGCATAAAACATGCCAAATTGATGGTTTTGGGAGTTGAGGTAAGGGAAGGCCTGGGAGCGGGGAGCGCATGTTTCCCGCCCCGGAACGTCGTATGGAGCGCGCCTGCTCCTGGCCGACTCAAAACCATATGTATGTATGTACAGTGAAAACCACTCATCTTGGTTAGCAGTTAGCATGCTCAACCTTTGTCTTTCAACATGTTTTGAAGACCGCATCTGTTGGTAACGAAACATTTTCCTCTTGCAAAGATTTCGCAATCAGCAATCAGAATTTAGCTGTTCAAGGCACGTTTGTAGAATAACCACCACAAAAACATAAAGTGCTTCTGAAGCCCTCAGGAAACAATAGAAAAGAAAACAAGCATTGGGACATTATACGATGTGGTAACGTAAAAAGTTAGTCACCATGAAGATATTTATGTCATCACCCATCAGGCACCGAAGCATTACTTGATATTATCTTTGGGTTTAGGTATCTGGGATAAAGCAATATGTGCCGTTACCCCGTCATGGCAGCATTGAGCTTTCTCCTTCTTTACTGTAAAAGAGCGGTGATTGGTATACTGTACCAGTCTGTAGGTACCGCAGTATGTAGTAGGTACAGCTGTGGTACCTATGCTGTACCGCAGTACAGCTGTGGTATACCTACTGTACCGCGGTACATACAGCTGTGGTATACTGTAGGTACCGCAGTGCAGATATGGGTAGGTATACTCTATCGCAGTACTTACACTGTGGCTGGTGGGTATATGGACGTGCCGCAATACACACAGTTGTGGTTTACAGGATAGCCACTGCTAGCTACAATAGCTGTACGCGAGGTGCTATGAGAGCAGAGACAGTAGCCCTTCGTCAGCATTTGCCATCTCTCGTGTCAGCCCGCCGAAGGCGACAGCAGACCACTGTCTCTCTTCATTCATAAATGGATGAAGAGGGCAGTGGCAGCGGTGTAACGGGAGGCGCTGCCACCGTCCATGTCTGCCCCCCCCGCCACTACCGCCGATATTGCCGCCGGAGACTGGTGAGGGTAGGTCACGGTATATTTATATGACGGCGCTGTCGTCCGGCGGCGGGCTGCCATCACTCACTACCGGCGGCCGTCGGTCGGCCGCGCTGCGCCGCTACTCGTCGCGCTGCGGCACGTCTGAATATGGATGCCGCTCTGTGAGGTAATGACGCCGGGCGCCCTCCGACCGGCGGCGGACAGAAGTCACCGGCCTGGGAAATGGACCGTGCGGCGCCCGCGGCCGCGCGCATCTGCATACAGCTGACAGACACCTGTCGGGGCCGGGCCGACGGGCGCCCACCGGAGCGCCGCCAGTGATGTGCGCGATTTCACATGGTTATCGGGCCCATGTCGGACGCCCACTCCCGGGGGCAGGAGAGGAGGCAGCGAGATGAGGACTGGCGAAAGCATGACGCCGGTTTTGGAAATAACTATGTTCAGTTTCGCTGTTGTGAAATGTGATTTTTATTTGCGCTCGTGGTCTCATTATTATAATAAGCGCTTATCGTTCCGTGATGGTTGAGTGATACTAGTAATAAGAAAACTAGGTTTATGCAGATACAAGGTCTATTTTAAGGTACAAAATACCTTTTCATTGCAAACAGGTTGAGTCTAGGAAGGACACCATTGAACTATTCCAGCCGAAAAAAAATAGTACCGTGCTTACTATTATTCTCTCATTTCATTAATCTTCTCAGTTAGAATGAATTTGTTAATTTTTATAACTTGACAGAATTATCATGAAATAACAAACCAAAATTAAAAATATAGGTATGTATGCACGATGCATATAACCAGCGAATACGTGATGCCCAAGTGCAACATGTGCCTTATAACTGTTACAGCATAGAAATGATCTGTGACTTTTGAGTGCTTTAGTTTGTATTCAAAGCTATGCAATCTTTGGCTCCGTTGTGACATCTAAGATGTGGTAGACGTCTAACTCTTCTTGATCTACGATCTACATGTCACGTGATGTGTCAGGCGGTCCGAGCAGCTCCATTATTTCAGCCACGTGAAGGCGCTGTTTGACCTGTTGGCGGTGCCGTCCTCGGACGGGCCCGCTGTGCACCGGTCACGCGTCTCCGTCACGCTGCGTCACCCCGTCACGCGTCACGGCGCGGGCCGGCTCGGGCGGGCGGGCTGATGTGTCGGGATCGATTTCACGGCCAGTGACGGCCGACTGACAGACCGCCGGCGCTGACGGCAGGTCAGCCGACAGACCCGATTGGTATGCGGCCCGGCTGGCGGTCATCCAAAGCCGTGACAGCTGGGACACACACGACGCGGACGCCCTGGGTGTCGGCCCGCCGGGCGCCATCTTGGGCTGACCACCGGACACCGTGACCTGCCCGACCACAGCCGTGGCGTGCAACGTGCGCTGTCCGTGACCGGTGGCCGCACCGACCAATCACGGGCGCTGCCGGTCCCAATTAGACGGCCCACCTCTTACAGTGTATGCAGCACCAATGATAATCTCACACCGCTGCAGCACAGAGGGTGTGGAATTCAAACCCGTTCCGAGCGGATCATGTTGAACGTGCTGAGATCGTTCCGTTACGGTCGTGCTCGGACGGCGCGGTGTGACTCATACGGCGTCACATACGGTCATCGCCGCTGATGGGCCGTGCATAATCACAGATTAGACTGGAATGGCGCTCAGACCTGCTGCTGAGAGCGCGATGGGAACGCTCCCCGCGGCCGGGACGGAAAGGTCAGCGGCGGTCAGCACTAGCAGAGAGAGGTCTGCGAGACGGGTGTCAAAGAGGTCTCTCAGTCTCATCTGTCTATGTAGAGCAGCACGGTAGAGTCTCACTAGTGACAAATGGACTGGTCATCACCAAAGGTCAGGGCGGAAAAAAAATGAGTGTTTAAAGGTGATTCATTGCACGCTTGATTTATGACACTTTTTCATCGTATTATTCATTGAGGATGGCCGTTTACCATTTGCAGTCAGGCAAGCTCGGGATCAGGGGCGGAGCTTCCTATACCTACAGTTGGTGGAGCGGCTGCCCCACCAACTTGGTATTTTGCCCCACAATAAGCGTTTTTCCCCACCAACTTTAACTGATTTCTAAGACTTTCTTGCTTTGAAAAACTAATCTTTTTCGCATTGAAGAGCTTTAGAGCTTTTATTGAAGCTCTTAATGCAAAATATTATATCTGTCATCAGTGGCGCATCCAGGGGGGAGGCCAAGAGGCCATGGCCTCCCCCTTTGGCATCAAACATGTAAGTGGGCCCTTGGGTCACTTGAGTGCAGTGACGTACTCAAGAGGGGCCACGGGGGCCTGAGAGGCCCTGGTTACCTGAGGGTCCCTGGTCACTGAGGAAGCCAGATTATCTAAGGGGCCCTGGTTATCTGGGGGCCTGGTTACTGAGGGGCCCCTGGTTATCTGAGGGATCCTGGTTACTGAGGGGCACCTTGCTACGGGGGCGCCTGGTTACCTCAGGGGCCCTGACTATCTGAGGGGCCATGGGCGGCGCCACCGGGGGGGACGGGGGGGACAGGTCCCCGCTATCGAAAGTTAGGGGGGTACAGTACCCCCTATCGGCGAGGCCCGTTCAATAGTTGATAACAATGCATTATAGAGCTATCCGTCGCATTTAATGCATCGTTGGAATCAAGGCAGGTTCTGAATAAAGATTGCTGTTGGGATGCATCGCAGGGGGTCCTGGCCATCTGCAAAAGGTGTGGAGCTGTGATGCCTGTAGTTATAAGGTGATCGGCAGGGCCTCGGGGATCGTGCCCCCTTTTTGGGGCGCCAGGCAGGGTTATTACCTACTTATTACCTCCCCACCCCACTGCCAGACCCCATTGCCGATAATACCAAGTTCACTGAAATTCCATAGATTTCCGTTACTATATGAAAATTTTCCATTCCTAATTAGTCAAATTCAAGCATGGCAGTTCTACCACAGGAACCATTTGAAATCTATGCCATTTAACCCCAGCACTTGTGGGAAAAAGTGTTCGGATAGATCACAGGCAGGACCAAAAAAGCACGCAGTAGCCCAAGACCTTATAATTGGATATAGCATCGGCTCCCCCAGGGTGAAACAGACCAGTCAAGAAACCTGTTCCATAAGAAGAGCCACTAATGCTAAAGAGATGTGGGATGAGGTTTCCAGAGACCTTCATTACCTTCCAAAGGGGGTGCCCCGCCATTGCCAATCCCTGCTGTAGTTGTTACGATTGGAGGGTGAATATGAGAACGATGCAGGTCGTGCCAGCTCGATCATGACGAACACAATGGTGCCGACCACAGCTCTACTGCCATTTTGACGAAGTTAATCAACAAGGACCGGAATCCTACCCTGGGGCATTTCACCTGCAGAGGTCGCCGGACCTGAGACCCTTTCACTCAATTTTTTCAACGGTGCATGCGCTCGTTTTTCCCGCGAAGCTCTTGGCAAGTAAAATCCATCAGAAAGTGTGATAAAATAACGGCTGGTGACCTTCCATGACCTAGCATGGCCTTTTGAGTGACCACCGATGACATGACCACTGACGGCTAGCCATTAGCTGCACCCTGCCCGTTGCATATGGATCAGGTGGTGATGTCATGATTCTGAAATTATATTGCGGTTTTGGCGCACTTGTCAGAGCAGAAGACATTCCCACTTTCCTCCATGACTATATGATGGTGAAGCCCTGAAGCTGACCAGACGTAAGATCGAAAATTTGAAAGTACGAAACGTAAGAATAGCTGGCATGCTACTCATACCTAAGCAATTCGCAGCTTGTAGGAAACCAGCTTTGAGTTGGCAAGACTGCAAATTTTGATTTAGAGGCAAGGATGCTTGAAAAGGTGATCGATCTTAGGTGTCCTAGGATAAGTTTGGAAGCGGGATGCACCATTCGATGTTTTGGGCCTTGCCAAGTTTCGCGGCGTTACGTGCCTCGTTTTTTTTTTTTGCATACACGATCAGTATCTACTTTTGGGATTTTCGATTTTCGGTCCCCGTCCCCCCTATCGAAAACCCGTGGCGCCGCCCTGTGAGGGGCCCTGGTTATCTGAGAGGCCCTGATTACCAGAGGGGCCTCTGGGTATATGAGGGGCCCCTGGTTATCTAAGGGGCCCCTAGCTACCTGAGGGGCCCTATCTCTTGGGTGGCGTCTATGTCCAGCGAGGGGTCTTTAACCCTATTAGTGGCAGGGGGGGGGTTTTCATCACCCCTCAGGTTTTTCGGGAATATCTCGAAACCGCTGAAGCTACGATGCTGAAATTTTCTGACTTTTCTAAAACTAATTGGGCACATTCCCTGAAAATTCAAGTT